>NC_083594.1:29500538-29800538 GCF_027579695.1 Neoarius graeffei
CGGGGGGGTGCGAGAATTCCCTCAGGAGGTAATATGGCCGAATGCTAACCGCTAGCAGTTTAATGTTTTTATTGCAATACTGCTCCTTTACCTAGATGTGTCCCGGGTTACACCATGTGTCATTCACAAACATCGCTATACCCCCTCTTTTCCTCTTACCGCTCTCCTTGGCTTTCCTGTCCGCTCTCACGAGTTGAAATCCGTCCAGAGTGACATGTGAGTCCAGTGGAGAGTTCATTCAGCCAAGTCTCTGTGAAGCACATAAGGCTACACTCCCGGTACTCCCTCTGCAGCCTGGTTAGCGCCGTTAGCTCATCCATCTTATTAGGGAGAGATCTTACGTTTCCCATGATGACAGACGGTATACATGGTTTATACCGCCTTTTCTTCTCCCGGCACTTCATTCCAGCTCTGCATCCCCTTCTCCTCCTTAATTCCGCGGGGATCACCGGTCTTTCCACGGGGAGTACCTTTGTGTTGCGCAGTGCTAACAGCTGCTCCCGAGTATAAACAATGGAGCCGTGGCTAAAAGGGTCCGCTGATGCCGATTTAACTAGCCCCAGAAAGAAAGAGAAAAATACAAATGCAGTCTCAAGTAGTACATCCCGAGGTGCACACTTCCGACTGAGACTAGTGCAGAAAGAAACACGAAAAAAGTACAAAAACATACCAAAACACATAAACACGCTCGGAGCTACTGCAACTAGCTGCCACTCTTGTGGCGCCATCTTGAAAGAAAGTAAACTTGAAAGCAAAAGTCACGTGACTGAATACAACCTATATTCTATTCCAGGTTAACCACTCGCAAAGAATGACCGAAAAACATTTAACTCCATGGATTGCCAGTAAAAAAAAAAATTGGCAATATCGTGGCCACATGCTGCGAGTGTATGATGGGCCTTGGAGAGCGCTGTTCTCACATAGCATCATTGTTGTGGGCTATTGAAGCTGGAGTGAAACAAAGGAATTCACTGACCATTATAGATAAAAAGGCATACTGGGTTCTTCCTACTGCTGTGAAAAAAATCTCCTACTCCCGGATCAGAGATATTTCCTTTCTAAAGAAATGCCCAAGTCAAGTTCCTAAGCCTCAATCTGAAGTTCAATACAAAGTTCCAGGGAGACGGTAATACCCTTTTACCTTTTTCTCTATTTGAACAATTGGAACAACTAAAAACAGTGCAAAAATGAACCATATTTTAGCTAGATTAAGACTTGCTTACAGGAAAGACGGTGTCTGGTTGTCCCCCAGGAGAAATTATCACATGGTGCATGATGTTATGTACAAGGGGTCTATTCCTCCTAAGGAATTCTTGATTGATTTTGACATTCTTCTCTCAGGTACTGTTTCACTCCTTTAAAGGATTAAGGTATATACATTTGTAAATTTCCCCACTGAGGGATGAATAAAGTTTATCTTATAGTAATCATCCCATATTGCTTGATGTATCTGAAACAAGTTTTGGTAGAGCCTGTTTTTCATTGTATAGAATAAAAATAAAGAAATTTGGCAACTTTCAGCAAGAATACCTCCTTCCTTGTTGTTTTTGGAGGTTTGTTGGAGAAATTTATTGGGATAGAGTTTGGCTATTGCCACAAGTGTTTTTTTTTTGACAAAGAAAGTCAAAGAGCTGCCATTTATAATGCATCACATTTTATCCAATTAATAGTTACTTATAGAGACTTAAAAAGGACATTGATGTGGTGGTACTTGAGGGGAGCACAGAGAAACGCTGGTTCAACCCCAAATCATAAAATGTTGGGATGGTAAGGAAAGGATGGGTGATGTGAGTAGAGTATTTGGTATGGGTGAGAAGCTGTAGAGTTTTTAATTTACTGTAGCTTTTGTAAAGACTTAGCTGGGAAGCTGATGATGAGGGAATTACAGTAGTCTAATCAGGACATAATGAAACCATGAGCCAGAGTTTGTGCATCATTGCTAGTCATAAATGGGCAGAGATGAAAGAATGAAATTTTGGTGAGGGACTTGATATGTAAATCAAAATTTAATGATGGGCCGAGTAGCAGTAATAGTAAGTTAAATCTCTAGTGCTTTTCACAATCCCAAGGTCACTTTAGAGGTGGAAAGGGAAAAAAGGATTAGCAGTGAAAGAGGAAGGGGTATGTTCATGGAAAAGATGCGTCTTCAATTGATATTTGAAAGTAGAGAAAGAAGAGCAGTCCTTGAGAGATTGAGGAAGAGAATTCCAGAGTTTGGGGCAATGGTACTGAAAGACCTGGTGGAAAGTCTGGTGCATGGGACAAGAAGTCAGTTGTTGCTAGGCCTTAGTGAGCAAGAGGGGGTGTAGGGGTCAGCAGTTCCCTAAGGTAGATCGGTGCAAGATTATTCAGGGTTTTGAAAGTGACGAACAAGATTTTAAATTTAATACAGGACAGAACCAGTAGCCAGTGTAGCCAAGAAAGAATGGGGGGTGATGTGAGCACAAGTTTTGGTAGAGCCTGTTTTTCATTGTATAGAATAAAAATAAAGAAATTTGGCAACTTTCAGCAAGAATACCTCCTTCCTTGTTGTTTTTGGAGGTTTGTTGGAGAAATTTATTGGGATAGATTCTTTATTGTTATAGTTAGAACTATAACTGCAAAATTCTGAATATATTTTGTAAAGACTTTGCAGGAAGGCCTAGAAAGAGTGAATTAAAATACTCTAAATGAGACATAAAGCATGAACCAGAATTTGTACATCGCTTGTCAGAAGGGGACGGAGACTGGCAAGGTTACAGAGGTGAAAGAATGCAAGTTTGGTGAGTGACTTAATATGAAAGTCAAAATTGACTGATGGATCAAATAGTACTCCAAGATTTCTGACAACAGGAGCAGGCTTAACAAGCACACCATCAAAACGAATAGAAATGTTGGATGATTCAGATAGTGGGGATTTGGGACCAACCAGTAGGACATCAGTTTTTATCAGTGTTTTAACGAGAGTTTTTCTGCAACCAAAGCTTTAAATCTGAGATAGTTGGTGTACTGGGAGGGGAGTCTGTGGTTGAGTCTACAGACTATACAGATATAGCTGAATCATCTGTATAGCAGTGAAATTGAAGACTATGGTTACAGATAATACAATCAAAAGGTAGGATGTAGATTAAAAAGAGAAGAGGCCCAAGAACTGATCCCTGAGGGACCCCACACTTAACAGAAGAGGTGGTGGACTTGTGTGAGCCTAGTCTGATAAACTGTTGTCTGTCTGTAAGATACGACCTGAATCATTGAAGGGCTATGTCAGTGATGGAAATGAGTATACTGTCGTTAATGGTGTCAAAAGCAACACTTATGTTAAGAAGGAGGAGAATGTTGAAAGAACCACAATCAGCAGATTGGCAGAGATCATTACCAACATGCAGAACAGCTGTCTTAGTGCTGTGATGTGTATGGAAGTCAGGCTGAAAGGACTTCGTGTTTTTTCATTAAAAAAAGTATGGTGTTGCATAGCTACCACTCTTTCCATCATTTTAGCTAGAAAGGGAAGATTTGAGATGGGTCTAGACCTGAAAAGACATGTTGGATCCAACTCATGTTTAAGGAGGACACAGATTTCTGACAACAGGAGCAGGTTTAACAAGCGCACACAATATTAACAAAAATTGGAGGACTGTGAGATAGTAAGGATTTGGAGTTGGCCAGTAAAATTTAAAAAAGGCAACCCATCCTCATTTGGGTGGTAGCATGATTTATAAATAACTTGCTTCTGTAACAGTGTCCTATATAGTCACAAAGTACAACTGTGTAACCAGGAAATTCAATATAGTTTTAGTATGAAATCTATTTTGTTGAAGTTATCAACTGTTCATTGATGGAAACTTGAGTGCAAAACTGTTCATGTCAACTGCAGTCCTAAAGTTATTATGGCAGTTGTAGTCCTCAGCCATCATAACGAAACTAAGTGTCCAGAGCCATCTTCCAAGTGTGACTTTCAACTGTTCATATAGGGCCATCCTCCACATGAACAATGTGATGAGACTCGAGCCAGATGTAGGGCATCAGGATGGATAAGGCAGGTCTGAAGAGTAGACAGTGCTCTTCAGGTCAGCAACAGTGGCATCTCAGGATCGACATGCAACTCCATGAAGAGGGACAGACGGGGGGACACAGGTTGTTATGCCCAGTGTCACCCAATGGTTAAGAATAGGATACATTTTCCATTGAGTGAAAGCAGGGATGGTGGTGTATTGGTTAGCACTGTCGGCTCACAGCAAGAAGGTCCTGGGTTCGAGCCCGGCGGCTGGCAAGGGTCTCTCTGTGTGGAGTTTGCATGTTCTCCCCGTGTCTGTGTGGGTTTCCTCTGGGTGCTTCGGTTTCCCCCACAGTCCAAAGACATGCAGGTTAAGTTAATGGGTGGCTCTAAATTGACCGTAGGTGTAACTGAGTGCGCAAATGGTTGTTTGTCTCTGTGTCAGCCCTGCAATAACCTGGCGACTTGTCTAGGGTGTACCCTGCCTCTCGCAGCTGGGAAAGGCTCCAGCTTGCCTGCAACTCTGTAGAACAGGATAAGCGGCTACAGTTAATGGATGGATGGATACACCACCTGGGTGCCAGTACAGAGAAGAGTTTTGATGCATGTATTCTTTGTACCTTGAAGTATGCTTATGCTTTGAGGCTCAAATGGAATGCAGTACAGGGCAGGGTGTGAGAAACACCTTTAGGTTGATGGGGGCTGGTCTGTTTTTGGCTTTGAAGACAAGCATCAGTGCTTGAAATCTGAGTTGGGCAGAGGCACTTGGAGGGGATGTGGTGTCAGGGTGATGTGGGAAAACTTGGGGAGATTGAAAACAGCTGCAGTCTTATAGAGGAATTCTGAATCAATTGCAAAAGTCATATAGCATGCAGGAAGACCTGCCAGGAGTGAGTTGCAGTAATCCAGTCACAAAATAACAAGGAATTGAACAAGTACCTAAGCGATCACTGTGGATAGAAATGGCTAGATCCTCAGAGTCACTAAAATGGAAGGGACCATCAGCAAAAATGAAAAGTTTGACATTACCAACCTCTTAATTTTAATCGGCTCTTGCTGCTGGCTTAACATTTAGTATGAACTAATTGTTGATTAGTAAAACAAACTACTTGAGATTTTTTTTTGCCTTTTTTAAACTTCAGGACTAGATACAGTCTCAAGGTAGTGGAATCAGAGTAACGCCTCAAGGCAGTGAGCAGATCATCAGGTTAGCCTTTTTGTCTCCTGCCAGCTCTGTATTGTTACCGATTTAACTAGGCATGTTCTAAGACTGAGCTATACTACAGGAAATGAGAACATCACCTTCCAGAGTGGGGTGGATATTGCCTTAAAAGGCCAGACTTGTCCTTAAATGTAGCCTAGTTATCTGTATAGAGAGCGTGCACGTGACGTTACGAGGTCACGTGATATTTGTTTATCTGCCATCTTGGACGGCAAGGCCGCGCATAGAACTTAGACGAACCCGTTCTAATTATCAAGTGTGTGGGAGTAGATCTTTCAAGAATGGTTATATCTTGTTCAGCATTTGGTTGTACCAATAGACAGGGCCAAAAGGAGGGCCTGTCATTTTATAGATTCCCCGCAGACGAGGAGAGACGCGCAAAATGGGTGTCCGCTGTGCGAAGAGAAAACTGGAACCCCAGTTCTACCAGCCGAATTTGTAGTGAACACTTCATATCAGGTAGGTGTAATCTTCTAATTCAATACTCCTAGTACATCTGTTAAGTTGATTTTCGGATTGAATGATAACTGCATACTTAGAAACTAGACAGTACAGTGTTTGTGGCCGTCAGTCCGCTTGATCTCTAACGTTTAAAATGGCTATGCCTAGCCCTACTACCCTGGCCTAGTCTATGACAATGTTTTATCTTTTTGGCTCATATATGCCTTTGAAAGGCCAATTCATAGTAGGGATGGCGAAAACTAAAAAAAAATCTTGACCGACCACCAAGCTCATTAGCCAGTTAAAGTCGGTTAATCTATGAGTTTAAACAGGGATGCAAACGGCGTGCCTTTTTCACGGCTGAATCGTGCAGATCCAATTTTTTTTTTAGGGGGGGCTTTGGAGTGTCTGAATAATTTCATCAGAGTAAATTCTGTATTAAAATTACTAAATAAGCAAATGCCGTTACAGTCCATGAAACAGGAAGTATGAGAAGAAAACAGTAAATCAGAAAGCTGTGCATGTTTTCGCGGAAGCTGCGCAAATGTGCGCAGCTTTCTGATTTACTGTTTTCTTCTCATACTTTAGAGTTTAGATTTCGAACATTCCTACGATAAAACGTCCTGCATAGTCTTTTTATGATAAACGTTTTAATGCCACTTACCCGTGAGGTTATCAAGTAGACTTCCTTCTTCGGAACCTTCCAGAGGTATAGTTGGGATGCCCATCCCGCAACAAAATATTTATAAGCTTCCAGGCTCTTGTAAGCTTTGAGGGCTTTGCCAGTGTAACACGATTCACGATTAACAAGAAAATTGTAAATGTCGTGGTAGGCCAGATCGGGCAAATCGCCGGCACCGCAGCTCCGAATTTCCCTGAACAAGGATTGCGGCAAGTTGTACGGATCTGCAATCCCCAACCTGGAACACTTTTCCATGTAACGCTGCCTCACGTCACCTTCAAGATGCTGAACAAACTTAGACAAGTAATCGCGCGATGTAGATGAGGTATTTTCCGAATTTTCTTGGGGATTACTCCCTGGACCCATTACGCTCGCACAAGGTAAACAATCCTGATGCCGTCCAATATGGCGGAGTACACACGTGCGGGTCACGTAACTGCACATCCTCTATAGCCCAAACTGTTTTCAAAGCACGTGGACGTCCAGTTCAGTAACCATAACCTGCAGTAAGCTACATTTGGCAAAGCACATTGGGATAGGGCCAGAGCATTTGATGGCCTTGGCTTTGTAACTAGTTGTCACCCATCTGTGTAATGCTGGAGTCATGGGTTCACTGTCTTTGCTTAAAGCACACAGAATTTCTTGTACTGAATCTTTGCTCCTCTTCCTGGTCCTCTCTAACATCTGGATGAGCACCTCTAATGCTACAGTCTTCTCAGTCAGAATGCAAATGGGTATGAACTCCTGCCAAGTAAAACTATTACTAATGACAGATGAAAAATATCTAAACATGTTGCATGCAATACACCTGAATAACATCAAAACTAGCCACGTTGAAATATTGAGTATATTACAGTTCCAGAATATCTTCGTTTCCAAAATTTTGGAATTTCCAGTTATTCCTGAGAGGCTATCTTTTTGTTATTGTTCAATAGAAATTATTTATATACCGTGACCCCGGCCTTGAAAATACTGACCAAGGCTTCTGGGCTGAGGTCAGTATTTTCAAGGCCAAGATCATGGTATTTCACGATACGGACTGACCTTAAGCTTGTAAATCTCATCTCATCTCATTATCTCTAGCCGCTTTATCCTTCTACAGGGTCGCAGGCAAGCTGGAGCCTATCCCAGCTGACTACGGGCGAAAGGCAGGGTTCACCCTGGACAAGTCGCGAGGTCATCACAGGGCTGACACATAGACGCAGACAACCATTCACACTCACATTCACACCTACGGTCAATTTAGAGTCACCAGTTAACCTAACCTGCATGTCTTTGGACTGTGGGGGAAACCGGAGCACCGGGAGGAAACCCACGCGGACACGGGGAGAACATGCAAACTCCACACAGAAAGGCCCTCGCCGGCCACGGGGCTCGAACCCGGACCTTCTTGCTGTGAGGCGACAGCGCTAAGCACTACACCACCGTGCTGCCTACTAAGCTTGTAAATAACGTATCTATTTCTTTTCTTTACCAAATTCTAACAGAAAATGAGAGCGCCCGAAAGGGAAACCATATTTAGAACAAACCTGCTACAAGATGTGAGCGAGGACTGCTCGTACACCTAGTCATTTTTCTTTGCTGTGGACATGAAAAAGTTGCACAGCAACATGTTTAGTTCTTCGCCAGGTATGTCTTCCACCTTTTGACCTTCATTTAGGTTTCGACAGAACTTCCCAAAGACATTGAGGTCGTAGGTTGTCTCTCTTGTTTTTTTCTGCCCTTTGTTCCTCAATAAATTGCTGGATTTGCTCGGTGTTAGCAACAGTTACAGGTTTTTGGCTTTCTCCTGAAATGTATTCTTTTATTTTGTCTTCATCAGGGTAGTAAAACTTGCTTTCGCTGTGAACACTGTCATTATCGCTATCCATGCTGTAAAATTAATGCTATTATCCTGAGAAATGCGAAAATAAACGTTGATAAATTGCTACTATGTACGATGTGAACGAGTGAGTCGCCAAAGGTCCGTAACCGGGGTCCCTTATTGTAGGATTCCGGACCGCTCGCAAGCCAGAGCGTACGATTTGATGGAAACTGGGGCCGCAAAAAAAATAAACTTATGTTGTTAATGTGCTGATATTTTTCTTTCAGATGTATGAGAACTTTGTGGAGGAAGTGGATGCTGTGGATAATGGGATTTCTCAGTATGATGGAGAGGCACGTTATACTGTTAGCACCACTCTTAGTGCTCGTGTCAGTCATCTTAACCCATGGTGGAACAGCAACTGCCAGGACACAGAGGTTAGTAAGGAAGATGGAAAATCCCTTTCATGCTTTTGTTTTTGTTTGTCAAGTATGCATTTTAATGTTCTGTTAACATTTCTTTTAAACCTGGTGTCTGATGTGAGTCTAATTGATTTCCACAGTACAACCAGCATTAGTCTATTGTTTTAACTATAAAAACGTTTCTCTGAACTCGTCCGTATAAATGTTTGAAAATTAAGGAAAGACCATGCAACATGATGACCGTGACCAAGGATTTCTTTCATTTGTTTGTATATTTCTATTAAGCTTCCAAACAGCTTCAGTAGAGAAACAGTATTATTTCCAAAGTGTGGGTTTCTTGTGAAAATAGTGGTAGCTATGTATTTTAGATAATCTCTTTATGGAGTTAATCTAAAATGGAGAAGGGGCAGCCTTTCATTAATAAGCACAAGTAGCTTTCTACTACTACATGACTTCCCAGATGTTTTTCTAGTTGTAACCTGCCCAGAAATGTTTATAGCCCATGCATCCACAGGTAGGGGGCAACCTTTCACTAAAGTACTTTCAAACGGTAGTACAAATGCATGAAAAAGGATCCACCAACCATTGTTTGTTTTCCCTCAAACAATTACTGCTTGATGTGGCCACTAAAAAGTCTCGCATCTCCCTGAGCTTGTATGACACAACGGGACCACAAAGCAAGGACGGCTCACAACAGTCACATTTTCACATTGGTAGAAAATAAAAATTTCACTCAGCAATGTACTTTTTTATGTGAGTTACTTTTTGTTTTTCAATGCTATTTAATGGTCGGACCATCACAAGTTACAAATGCCAACTGAACTGCACCAGGAATTTAATTAATCAGATCAGCTCATGAAATGCTAGTATGTATGAAACAAACTTGGTCCACTGCATTGCCACTCATTCAGTCAGGGTCCATTAATAATATGGTCCACAAAACGCATGCACACACAAGGATTGGCTGTTTGCTGTTAGGTGTTGTCTTTCTGTTGTACCTAACAGGAGGCATAGTTGTCCATCAAACATGGTAATATCCACTCACCAGCCACTTTAATAGGAAATTGTTCTTGATTCTAAGATTCCTGTTCTTGGCTGGCAGGAGTGGAACCCAATGTGGTCTTCTGCTGTTGCATGCTGAGATGCTTTTCTGCTCACCATGGTTGTAAAGAGTTGCTATGAGTTGCTATATCCTTCCTGGCTGCTCAAACCAATCTGGCCATTTTCCTCTGACCTCTCTTATCAACAATATTTTTCTAAACACAGAACTGTCGCTCACTCAGTGTTGTTTTTCCTCACCATTCTGTGTAAACTCTAAAGACTGTTTGAAAACTCCAGAATATCAGCAGTTTCTGAAATACTCAAACCAGTCCATCTGGTATCAACACCCATGTCACAGTGAAAGTCATAGAGATCATGATTTTTCCCACTCTGATGTTTGAAGTGAACATTAACTGAAGCTCTTGATTTTGTATCTGCATGATTTTATGCATTGCACTGCTGTCAAGGGATTGACTGATTTTAGATGACCACATAAAACAGGTGTATGGGTGTACCTACTAAAGTGACCGATGAGTGTAGTTCCATGAGTTCACATGGACATGCAATCTCTAGGGCTGACACACAGACACTCTCCTTCTCTCTCCCATGCACACAAAGAATTGGGTTTTCTTAGTTACTTAAGGCCCAAGCATATGAGGTGCATAGGGCCTTATTCCCTCCATACAGATAACTTAAATATTTTTATTCTCAATTTATTTGAGCCCGAGCCCCAAAAGTGCAGGGACCCCCCTGTTTTTGGGTTGTTGTTGTTGTTGTTGTTGTTGTTGTTATTAGGGCCCGAGCCCTATGGGCGAAGGCCCTATTGTTCTTGTAAGAGTTCACGTTCTTGTAAGAGTTCACTCTTCTTCTTCTTCTTCTTCCGTCTTCTTCTTCTTCTTTATTTTTCTCCGCTGTTGGGCCATTTTCGGGGCGCTTGCCATGGGCGAAAACGCACGAAATTTGGCACCAGTTCCGAGAATTGCCACCGCTACTCAGACCCAGAAGCCCAAACTTGGCCGGGGCTCAGGGCCTCTATAGCGCCCCCTAAGTCATTGTGATTTTGGCCTCCCGCATTTAGGTGCCTGGGTGCCTTGTAGTTTGTAGTAGTGGCATGCCATTTGGTACGCATATGTATCTCACTAAGCCGGACAAAAATGTAATGCCAATCCATTAGCCACGGCCAACAGGAAGTGAGGTAATTTCACTTTTGTGCGAAATGCATGGCCACGAAGACGGCGCAACTCCTCCTAGACCGTTCATAGGAATGTCACCAAAATTGATACACATCATCTACAGACATGGCTGACAAAAGTTACTAAATACGTTTCACGTAGGATAAACCGTTCAGAAGTTATACGTCAATCAATTTTTGATGCAAAATTTTACATGCTTAAAAATTCATAACAAATCTTCTGATTGCTCAAACCTGCTCATACTTCACACGCAAATCACTCATTGGGCTTCTGACATGTTAACCAATTTCAGTTATATGTCGCCACTGGGGGTGCTATTTTTGGGCAGAAATTCCAATCTTTCCTCAAATTTGGTCAAACTTCACGGCCACCCTCTTACTACCTCCCATGTCATGTATACCACGTTTTGGAAATTTTCGTCCATGGGGGGCGCTGTTTTTGGCCGACGCAATTGCTCCAAAACGGGTTTTTGGTAAATAATTCCATAATGCTTTTCCTTCACACCACTACCTTGTGATAGTACGTTGCTGTTGTAGACACTTATTTTTCCAACTCATCATCGCTCATGTACAGCATAGCGCCACCTACTGACATGGGAAAAACCAAAAAATGTATTCTTCAAAAATCTATATCTCATCTTCTATTTACTCAATTGTCATCAAACTTCATACGCAAACTCTTCATAGCTCACCTGACATATAGGCCAAATTTTGTGCACTTTCGCCACTGGGGGCGCTATTTTTGGGCAGAAAATCCAATCTTTCCTCAAATTTGGTCAAACTTCACGGCCACCCTCTTCCTACCTCCCATGTCATGTATACCACATTTTGGGAATTTTCGTCCATGGGGGGCGCTGTTTTTGGCCGACGCAATTGCTCCAAAACGGGTTTTTGGTAAATAATTCCATAATGCTTTTCTTTCACACCACTACCTTGTGAAAGTACGTTGCTGTTGTAGACACTTATTTTTCCAACTCATAATCGCTCATGTACAGCATAGTGCCACCTACTGACATGGGAAAAACCAAAAAATTTATTCTTCAAAAATCTATATCTCATCTTCTATTTACTCAATTGTCATCAAACTTCATACGCAAACTCTTCATAGCTCACCTGACATATACGCCAAATTTTGTGCACTTTCGCCCCTGGGGGTGCTGGTTATGGCAAAACTGATATTGCAGCTTCTGATTTGTCAAACTTGGCCAGCAAACTCTTTACAAGACCCTTATTGGGGCGCTTGCCATGGTCGACAACGCACGAAATTTGGCTCCTTTTTCTTAGACTGCCACCGCTACTGAGAACCAGAAGCCCAGATCCAGGCCGGCCTCAGGGCCTCTATAGCGCCCCCCGAGCACCGTTCAGTGCGAGACCCTATTGTTGCCGTGTGTCCATTTCTGTGGTTTGTCGCCATTGTGGGAGTAATGTCTCTTGCCGAAGAAGCTGTGGAAGGTATTTCGCGGGGACGCATGCCCCCGCCCCCCTTGGCCGCTGGCGCGAGGGCCCGTCGAGGCCGCTTGCGGCTTTAATTATTATTATTATTATTATTATTGGGACCTGAGCACCAGATGAAGGTAAAGCCCTGTTGTTTTTGGAGTGTTTTTAATTCGTAGTATTTTTAGTGCATTCACTTGTTTTGGAGCCTGTGGCAGCAGGGGCGTGGCCAAGCAGCAGTCTGTGAATGGAGGGCGAAGGTAAGTGGCTAGGTCATTACACCTGATGTCAATTTGTGTGGTGTGTGTGGGTGTGTTTGTTGCAGGGATGGAGTATAAAGGGAGGGGGAGAGGAGAGAAGAATGTCTCCCCGACCACAGCACTTGTGTGAGTGAGTGAGTGAGTGAGTAAAAGAAAGAAAGAAAGCTGAAAAGCTCAATAAAGTGCGTGTGTGTAAACACGAACTCTCGCCTGCCGTGCTTCTGTGCTCCACCCTCATCAGGGATTACTGCAGTGGTGCTGAAACCTGGGACGCACAGAAGGGAACCGCCCCATGGAGTCCTCCCCGTTCAAAGAGCTCATCCTTGCCCTCGCTACCGCCCAGCAAACCCAGCATCAAGAGCTGCTCACCCTCCGGAAGGAGCAGCAGCAGCGCTTCGAAGCCTTGATGCTGGCCCAGCAGGAAGATCGCCAGGCGTTCCAGCACTGGCTCACGTCAGCAGGGCCGCCGCTGCCGCCACCCTCACAAAGATGGGACCGCAGGATGATCTGGAAGCGTTCCTTGCTCTCTTTGAGCAAACAGCCGAGGCATGGGGGTGGCTGCTGGAGCAGCGCGTGGCGCGCCTCCTCCCGCTCCTAACTGGCGAGGCGCAGCTCGCAGAGCAGCAGCTCCCTGCTGACAGCCGGCTGGTCTATGAGGACCTGAGGAAAGCCATCCTGCAGCGGCTCGGCCACTCCCCAGAGCAACACCCTCAGCGCTTCCGGACGCTGACACTGGAGGAGGTCGGCCGGCTGTTTGCATTCGGCCAGCAACTCCAGGATGCCTGCCGGCGGTGGCTGAGGGCAGAAGACCGCGACGCCGAGGAGATCATCGATCTGGTGGCACTGGAGCAGTTTATCTCTCAACTTACGGAAGGAACGGCGGAATGGGTCCAGTGTCACCGCCCAGCGTTGCTGGAACGAGCCATCGAGCTGGCGGAGGACCATCTGGAGGCAGCTCTGACGGCAGGCAGACGAGGCGCCTCCCCTCGCTTCTCTTCTCTCCTGTCTCTGGTCCCCCTCCCCACCCCGTTCCCCTGCCACGAAGGCGCCGGCTGGCTCCTCCCCAGCCGGCCCGTCGCACCCGTGGTGTCCTCCCATCTCCCTCTTCTGTGTCTGTGTTGTCTCCCCCTCAGGTGAGTGACACCCATAACACCAGTGCAGAGGGAAAGCCTGGGCCGGAGTGCTGGCACGGCGGGGAATTGGAGCGTCTCCAGAATCAGAGCCCCGCAAGGGAGGTGGGGGATGTCATCCGGATCCCCGACGCGCCAGAAACCGCCCCCGATCGGGCCGGAACGTATCGCGTACCGGTGAGTATTCAAGGGGATACATATCACGCTTTGGTGGATTCCGGTTGCAATCAGACCTCAATTTCACCAACGCCTGGTCCAAGGTGAGGTATTGGGGGGAGCACAAGCAGTGAAAGTGTTGTGTGTGCACGGGGATGTTCACCATTACCCTCTAGTGTCTGTCCATGTTCTATTCCGGGGCCAAACGCATAAAATGAAGGCGGCGGTTAATCCTCGTCTTACCCACTCGTTGATCTTGGGTACTGATTGGCTGGGATTTAAAGAATTAATGGAGTATTTAACACACAGTGGGTCCTGCCCTAGTAGGTCACGGGAAGATCCTGGTGTGGCATTGGCTGGAGAAGCTGTCACAGAGCCGTCTGCGTCAACACCGCGTCAGAGTGAGGAGCACCCCGCTCCTCCTCCCTCTCTCAGGGATTCTCTTGGGGATTTCCCGCTAGAGCAGTTGTGAGACGAGACTCTGCGGCATTCGTTTGACCAAGTGAGAGTAATCGATGGTCAAACTCTTCAGCCAAGCGTGGCACCAACCTTCCCCTATTTTGCCATTATTAAAGATAGATTGTACCGAGTGACGCAGGACACTCAAACCAAGGAACGAGTAACCCAGTTGTTAATCCCAAAGAGCCGTAGGGAACTCGTATTCCATGCGGCTCACTTTAATCCCATGGCTGGACACTAGGGGCAAGACAAAACACTAGCCCGAATAATGGCCCGGTTCTATTGACCAGGGATTCGCGGGGATGTCCGTCGGTGGTGTGCGGCGTGCCATGAATGCCAATTAGTAAATCCCGCGGCCACTCCAAAAGCGCCGTTGCGCACTCTTCCTCTAATCGAGACCCCGTTTGAGCGAATTGGGATGGATCTTGTCGGGCCATTAGATCGGTCAGCACGGGGATATCGCTTTATTTTAGTTCTAGTGGACTATGCAACGCAATATCCGGAGGCAGTACCTCTCCGCAATATCTCAGCACGCAGTATTGCGGAAGCGCTCTTCCGCGTCATCACTCGGGTCGGGATTCCGAAAGAAATCCTGACAGACCAAGGCACCTCGTTTATGTCACACACTCTGTGCGAGTTGTATGGGTTACTGAGGATTAAGTCAATCCGCACCAGTGTATATCACCCACAAATAGATGGATTAGTAGAGTGATTCAACCAGACACTCAAAAACATAATCCGGAAATTCGTTAGTGAAGATGCGCATAATTGGGATAAGTGGCTCGAACCCTTGTTGTTCGCAGTACGAGAGGTCCCGCAAGTCTCCACAGGGTTTTCTCCTTTCGAATTATTATATGGGCGTAAGCCACGTGGCATTCTGGATGTGCTGCGGGAAAATTGGGAGGAGGGACCTTCACAGAGTAAAAATGAAATCCAGTACGTTCTTGATATGCGCGCAAAACTCCACACCCTCACGCAATTAACCCAGGAGAATTTACGGCAGGCACAAGAATGTCAAAGCCGGCTGTATGACAGGGGCACGCGCCTTAGAGAATTCACGCCAGGAGAAAAAGTACTCGTATTATTGCCCACGTCGAGTTCTAAATTAGTCGCCAAGTGGCAAGGGCCCTTCGAGGTCACACGGCGAGTCGGGGACGTCGACTATGAGGTAAAGCGATCGGATAGGGGCGGGGCACTGCAAGTCTACCACCTCAACCTTTTAAAACGCTGGAATGAGGGGTCCCCGTGGCATTGGCGTCGGTAGTCCCAGAGAAGGCGGAGCTGGGGCCGAAGGTAAAAAGGATAACATCACAGACCACTCCGGTCCCTTGTGGAGACCACCTCTTGCCGACCCAACTCACGGAGGTAGCCAAGTTGCAGAAGGAATTTTCCGACGTGTTCTCGCCCCTTCCGGGTCGTACCCACCTCATAGAACACCACATAGAAACGCCCGCGGGGGTGGTAGTGCGTAGCCGCCCTTACCGCTTGCCCGAACACAAGAAAAAGGTGGTTCGGGATGAACTCAAGGCCATGCTCGAAATGGGCATAATCAAGGAGTCCCACAGTGACTGGAGCAGCCCAGTGGTCCTGGTTCCCAAGACTGATGGGTCGGTCCGGTTCTGTGTGGACTATAGAAAGGTCAACGCGGTGTCTAAATTTGACGCGTACCCAATGCCTCACATTGATGAGTTGCTTGATCGGTTAGGTGCTGCTCGCTTTTATTCGACATTGAATCTAACCAAGGGATATTGGCAGATCCCCTTGACTCCTCTATCCTGAGAGAAAACGGCCTTTTCCACACCATTTGGTTTACACCAATTTGTCACGCTCCCCTTTGGGTTGTTTGGGGCGCCCGCTACGTTCCAGTGGCTTATGGACAGGGTCCTCCACCCTCATGCTGCCTACGCGGCCGCCTATCTAGACGACATAATCTACAGTCATGATTGGCTGCAGCACTTGGAACACCTAAGGGCTGTTCTAAAGTCGCTGAGGCGAGCGGGCCTCACAGCTAATCCGAAAAAGTGTGCGATTGGGCGAGTGGAAGTACGGTATCTGGGGTTCCTCTTGGGTCATGGGCAGGTGCGTCCCCAAATTAACAAGACGGCAGCGATTGCGGCCTGCCCAAGTCCCAAGACCAAAAAGGAGGTGAGGCAGTTCTTGGGGCTGGCTGGCTATTATCGTAGGTTTCTACCGAACTATTCGGACGTCACCAGCCCGCTAACCGACCTCACTAAAAAGGGGGCTCCAGATCCGGTCCAGTGGACGGAGCAATGCCAACAGGCCTTCTCGGAGGTAAAAGCTGCACTGTGTGGGGGGCCACTTTTACACTCCCCTGACTTCTCTCTCACCTTTATTTTGCAGACTGATGCATCGGACAGGGGGCTGGGGGCCGTTTTGTCCCAGGAGGTGGAGGGTGAGGAGCGCTCGGTGCTGTACATCAGCCGAAAGCTGTCGGTGCACGAAAGCAAGTACAGCACAATTGAAAAGGAGTGTCTCGCCATCAAGTGGGCGGTCCTCGCCCTCCGATACTACCTGCTGGGGCACCCTTTCACTCTCTGTTCGGCCCACACGCCCCTCCAGTGGCTCCACCGCATGAAGGATGCCAATGCGCGGATCACCCATTGGTATCTCGCTCTCCAGCCATTTAAGTTCGAGGTGATCCACAGGCCGGGGGCACAGATGGTGGTGGCGGACTTCCTGTCCCGTCTTGGGGGGGGGGGGGGGAGTCAGCTTCAGGCCGGACTGCTGCCCGGCCTGAGTCAGGCGGTGGGGGTATGTGGCAGCAGGGGCGTGGCCAAGCAGCAGTCTGTGAATGGAGGGCGGGGTTGGGGAAGGTAAGTGGCTAGGTCATTACACCTGATGCCAATTTGTGTGGTGTGGGTGTGTTTGTTGCAGGGATGGAGTATAAAGGGAGGGGGAGAGGAGAGAAGAATGTCTCCCCAACCACAGCACTTGTGTGAGTGAGTGAGTAAAAGAAAGAAAGAAAGAAAGCTGAAAAGCTCAATAAAGTGCGTGTGTGTAAACACGAACTCTCGCCTGCCGTGCTTCTGTGCTCCACCCTCAGCGGGGATTACTACAGAGGCATTTGCCATGCTTGAAAACTAAAGAATTTTGGCACATGCATCACGTAGAGTGCCTTATTTATGCTGCTTTAATCTGCTTACCTTTGCTGCTTCCTCTGCAAGCCATTTTGCAAGAGTTTCATTTTGCAACTACTTGCATTGTCGCGGGGGGCATCTGCATCAAGTTCACTAGCAGCAGATTTTTTTCAGCTCCTCTGCTCCCAGGGAAGCCGCTGCAAACACTGCTCGCACCTCCGCGCGGTCCTAGCTCTGGTCGCTTCGCCACCCAAGAAAGCGTGAGTCTAAGCCCAGCAGCTGCACCTGCGGACCCAAATAACTCCTCCTTGTTAGCCTTGTCCAGCGTCACTTGCCACCATGACTCCAGGGCTTAGATTCTGGAGTTCCAGTTTGGCTCCCTCTACAAGTTTGCATTTCCTGGCAACAGCAGGTTTATTTACATCCTCCATGCTCCCGATTTAGCTGCAGGGCCAGCTCCTGCGTTGCAGAACGATAACGTCATCACCCAACTACTCAATGTGATGACTTGCATTAACCCTATAGGTATATCTCCCTGTAAATATTTTGGGAGGAGAGGGGGGAAAAAAGAAGAGGGGGAAAAAATGCCTGATAGATTTATCTGCTTCTCATACTGGCAAAGCTCAAAGCATCAAGAGTCTCATTCAAGTCATGAATTCACATTGGCATTTATTTGGCTAAATGGAGAGACAGGATATATTTCTCAGTCAGGCTCACCTTTGATTGTTGTAGCAGCCCTAAAATATTTGACACCTCATCAGCGGCTCTTTGCTGGACCCTCCTTAACAACTGTAAACTGCTTTTCATGCTTCACCTCTTAGATGACTTTTGCTACCCAATTCAAAGACGGACCGATATATCTCCGCTTTCAAACATCCATTATCCATAACTGCTGATCCTGTGCAGGGTCGCAGGCAAGCTGGAGCCTATCCCAGTTGACTGTGGGTGAGAGGCAGGGTACACCCTGGACAAGTTGCCAGGTGATCGCAGGGCTAACACATAGACAAACAACCATTCACACTAGTCAATTTAGAGCCATTAATTAGCCAAACTTGCATGTCTTTGGACTGTGGGGGAAACCGTAGCATCTGGAGGAAACCCATGCAGACACGGGAAGAACATGCAAACTCCACACAGAAAGGCCCTCGTCAGCCACTGGGCTTGAACCCAGAACCTTCTTGCTGTGAGGCGACAGTGCTAACTACTATACCACTGTGCTGCCTGCGCTCAAACATACAAACATTTACAGAATTGGTTATTTCTCCATCTGAAGAGAAAACATCAGGCCTTCTCCAGACTATAGCTGTTTTGATTTGTATCTACATAATTTAATGCGTTGCGCTGCTGTCAAGGGATTGGCTGAAACCGGAAGTTGTTTGGCGCCTCACTGACTGCGATGTTTTTATTGCTTTTTAAACTTTTAGGCGCTTGAAGCTTTTGTTGTTGTTGTTGTTGTTGTTGTTTTTAAACCCGAGTTTTGTGTTTATGGAGCATTCTTGCAGCACTTCCTCGAGTGCCATGATTGGATTCTGCTATCTGGAAGAACTTAATTTCAAAATACCAGCAATCTTTTTCATTTCAACGTGGCTGTAGAGCTGGTCGGAATAAGCAAAGGCCCATCACAACAGTACTGGGTTATGGTAAATACCCAAGTTTTGATCCACATTCTGGGAATTTCTACACATCTGGTCAGAATAAGTAAAGGCCCATTATAACAGTATTGGGTTATGGTAAATACTGAAGTATTGAAACATATTCTATGAATTTGTATCCAAGTCTGCACTCAACATATCTTGGAAATAACACATCACAAATAAAGAACTTTATGGAGAACTTCCCCAAATCTCAGAAACCATCCAAAAATATAGACTGAGATTCACAGGCTGTTGTTGGTGCAGCAAAGAGGAACTTGTAGCTGATGTGCTCTTGTGGCAACCACCTCATGGGAGATGTGCCAGAGGAAGACCTGCAAAAATATAGATTGACCAATTACTTGAGGATACTGGGCTCACATATGATGAACTCCAAATTGCTATGGCCACCAGAGATGATTGGAAGACTCGCGTCAATGGATGCCGAGCAAAGTCCTTGTAGTATCGAAGTTCAAATTCAGAAAATGGTTTCTGGCCACCTTACATGCAGATTTTCCCAGAATCAATGAAGCATAATTATAACATTGCATCATCAATGCCTTTACAATCTCATGTAAAGGGCATAATCCAAAAGGGCGACATCATCAATATTCATCTACTATTTCTGTTACTTTGGATCAAGATAAATCATCTGCAAGAAGGATAAATGTAAACATTTCTAAAATCATCCCGACTTCATAGAGTCCTAAAGTCCGTTTAGCTCTTTGGAATGCCCGTTCCATTAAGAACAAGTCAGCCAGTTTATGTGACTTTATAATTTCTTGCCAAATTGATGTTATGGTTATAACTAAGACCTGGCTGAATGGTGATGGACAGGATGAACAAACAATTGCTGATTTTTCAAATGCACTACCTACTCACGTGATTACTCATTGGCCGAGATAAAACAGAACTGGTGGTGGAATTGCAATAATATGGAAAGGCCTCACGATCACTGAAAATGAACCAACATGTAGATACACTGCCATGGAATGTCTTGACATCAATCTCAATGCTGGAAACAAATCTCTTTGCCTTATATCAATTTACAGACCTCCTTCAAACAAGAATGGACTTATGCCAGCCATGTTCTTCAACAATTTTTCTAGCCTGCTGGAGAATGTCTTTTGTTGTAATTCTCTTATTTGTGACAACTTCAATTTTCATATGGACATGGATGATAATGCAGACACACAGCACTTTAATGATCTTATTGAATCTGCTGCTATGGTTCAACACTGTGTCACTCTCAATAAGGGCCATATTTTGGATCTAATTATTACCCAGTCTGATTCTGATCTCATTTCTAATTTTCATACTTGCATGAATCGGCCATCTGATCATGCCACACTCATTTGTACTCTTGATTTTCCATAACCTGCATCATTTAAAGTCTGGAGCTCATATTCAAAACTTCAACAGATTGATCTGGACTGTTTTGGTAAAGAGGTGTCAGCACTGCCATTATTCCACTCCAGCCCATCTGATTTGACATCACTGGTTACTGAGTACGTACATCAGACATATTGGCCTGGGTTACTACCCAAAGACCCTGATCAGCCAGACCCGTGGTAAGGAGAGACACCACCTGATCCAGGAGGAGGTCCGAGCAGGCATGGAGGAAGAGCGTGTGAGCAGGGAGGTGGGACTCCGGCAACAGGGAGCATGGACAAGGTGGGAGAGCGCACTACAGCGCAGGATCACCTGGACAAACATCTTGCAGGCAGACTTCCATCGGGTCCGTTTCCTAGTGCAAGCTGTCTATGATGTCCTGCCTAGCCCAGCGAACCTCCATGTCTGGGGAAAGAGTGAGACACCCTCCTGCCTTCTGTGCTCTGGTAGAGGCTCCTTAGAACACCTTCTCAGCTGCTGCCCAAAGGCCCTGGCTGATGGCCACTACTGGTGGCGCCATGACCAGGTGCTTAAGGCAGTTGCTGAAAGCTTAACCTCTGCCATCAGCTCCTGCAAGCACCATCATGCCCCAAAGAAGGCAGTCTCCTTCGTAAAAGCTGAAGAGAAACCCCGAGCACGCCAACATATAACAACAGGCCTCCTCCACATGGCAAATGACTGGCAGCTGCAGGCCGACCTGGGAAAGCAGCTGAGGTTTCCCCAACATGTGGCAGCAACAACTCTCCATCCAGACGTGGTGATAACATCTGAGGCTTCAAAACACCTCATCATTCTGGAACTAACAGTTCCCTGGGAAGAGCGTCTTGAGGAGGCCAATGAGAGGAAAAGAGCCAAGTACCAGGAGCTGGTGGAGGAGTGCAGGGAGAGAGGTTGGAGAACCTTCTACGAGCCCATAGAAGTCGGCTGTAGGGGTTTTGCAGGGCGCTCCCTCTGCAAAGTCCTGAGCCATTTGGGCATTGTAGGAGCAGCTAAGAAGAGGGCCATTGCATCCGCAAGCGAAGCCGCAGAGAAAGCCACACGGTGGCTTTGGATTAAAAGGGGTGATCCGTGGACTGCTACTGGGACGCAAGTGGACTGCCACTTTGACTTCAGTGATTGTGGGGTGACTCATTAAAACAGGATAGGTGTTATAACTTATGCAACATGCATGTACATGCATGCATTTTCACTGATAAAACGTAAAAGGCTAATTAAATAATCAGATGAACTGAGACAATCACATTCTGAAGCAAATTAAATAATCTTATACCGGTAACTTAAATACACAATACAAGTTACATAATCTAAATTCAGGTAAACAACGAGTGTTTTATATCCAAATGAGTCAGAGCTTACCCGTCTGTTCTCGTTTCTTGAAGGCCGATCTTGTGGCTGATTTTGTTTTGAAAAAATCTGACTTTCAGTTGTTTGTTCAGTTCTCTGTTCATTCACTTCTTCCACGTAAGGGCGAGATGGCAGCGATATCCAGTGAAGAAATTAGACGGCTGGTCCACTCATTCTCCGTACTGAGTACTCCGCCATTACTGCTCGGCTCAGGCAATTAGTAAAACCTGGGACGGAACGTCACCGGTTTTAGCAACAACCGCGGGGAGGTCACTGCCCGAGCGATATGTCCCGTCCTATTCCATCCCGGGTTTTACCAACAACCCTCAGCTCACACTCCGGGAGAACTGGTGCAACTGAACTTGCTTTAAAAAAAAATAAATAAATGCTTTTCGTTTTCTTGTAGTTTTATTTATTGTTGGTGCTGCACCCTCTTTCAATACGGGCTTATAGCCAATGCTCCAACAGATCAGAGTTCTCGTACAAGTCTTCAGTAAAATGTGCAGAGCAGAGGAGAGACTACTTCATAGGCGCCCAATGTGCCCATGAACTTCTCGCAAAACGCATCCAAATCTTTGCAATTTGAACATTCTTGGGCCATGAATGCAACGTAAATCCACCTTCTGTCGTGTTGCTGGCACATCTACGTGGCATGGCGATAAATTGGCTCAAAATGGAGGATTGGAGTTGCAGTCAGCTCTGTTTTTTTAAGTATAGCAGAAATGGCGATGAGACCAATAGACTTCCCGCTGTGACGTTGTGGCCGTCAAGGTCATTCACTCAGACCACTACCTATATGAATCACTTTTTAATTGTAAAAATTACTATATTAGATTTATTGTTAATGCTTAAAACTATTCCTGTTCCATTCCTGAGGTCTCAAGACATTTATAAACGAAAGTGAGGCCATGGTTCTGCATATATGCTTTAAGATATAGAAAGCGTCAAAAGACAACTTAAGACTTTTTTTCTTTTTGATTTAAATGATTGACGTTATTTATATTAATGAGGGAAATTGTATAAAATCAGAATATAATATAGACATGCATATTTTACTTTTAATATTTTTTCATATATTTTTCCTTTGTTGATTTACAGTTGTGGTCAGAAGTTTACATACAGTGACATGAATGTCATCTTGTGTATGAATGTCATGGCAATATTTGGGCTTTCAGTAATTTCTTTGAACTGTTCTTTTTCTGTGGCAGAATGATTGTACGGCATACATCTTTAATTAACAAAAAACACTAGAATTTGGTGCACAAGTTTTAATTTTCTTTGGGTTTTCTGAAATCAACACAGGGTCAAAATTATGCAAACTGGGTTAAAAATATACATACAGCACACTTAATATTTGGGTAAAATGTCTCTTCGCAAGATTGACCTTGACCAAACATTTTTGTTTACCATGAACAAGTTTCTGGCAGGGGTGGCACGGTGGTGTAGTGGTTAGCGCTTTCGCCTCACAGCAAGAAGGTCTGGGTTCGAGCCCCGTGGCCGGTGAGGGTCTTTCTGTGCGGAGTTTGCATGTTGTCCGTGTGGGTTTCCTCCGGGTGCTCCGGTTTCCCCCACAATCCAAAGACATGCAGGTTAGGTTAACTGGTGACTCTAAATTGACCGTAGGTGTGAGTGTGAATGGTTGTCTGTGTCTGTGTCAGCCCTGTGATGACCTGGCGACTTGTCCAGGGTGTACCCTGCCTTTCGCCTGTAGTCAGCTGGGATAGGCTCCAGCTTGCCTGCGACCCTGTAGAACAGGATAAAGCGGCTAGAGATAATGAGACGAGATGAGAAGTTTCTGGCAGAACCTTGGTTAGATATTTCACAACTCTTTATGGGAGAATTGGTACAGTTCAATTAAATTTTTGTTTGTTTGTTTTTTTCCCTTGTAAGAACGGTCCGTATATTTTCAATAGGGTTGAAGTCAGGACTTGTTTGAAGCTTAATGTTAGCCTGCTTTATTCTCCACAACCAGCTCTGATGCATGTTTGGGTTCATTGTCCTGTTGTAACTCCCAAGTCGTGTTCAAGTTTCTGATGGTTTATGCTGAAGAATTCTGAAGTAGTCCTTCATTATTCTATCCACTTTGTGCAATGAACCAGTTCCACTGGCAGCAAAACAGCCTCAGAGCATGATGATCCTATCACCACCTCCAGCTGGTACAATGTCCCTCTGTACATGGTGGCCATTGTGGCCAAACAACTCAATCTTTGCCTCGTCTGACCATACAGCTATCCTTCAGAAGGCTTTTTCTTTGTTCATGTGGTGAGCTTCAAACTTTAAGCTTGAAGGTGTCAATTTTGGAGCAGGGGCTTATTTCTTGGATAGCAGTCTCTTAGGCCATGGTGATCTGAACTGTAGACAGTGACCCATCAGCTTCCAGTTGATGGCAGGGCTCTGCCATGGTGGTTCCCAGGTTGTTCCTGACCATCCAAACAAATTTCCTTTCAGCTGAGGGTGACAGTTTGGGTTTTCTTGAAGCAAAGTTGCTTGGCAAAAATGACTACACCTCACAATAACTTGGATACAATTGTTTGAACTGCTCTTGGAATTTGCAGTTGTTTAGAAATGGCTCCAAGAGACATTCCGGAGTTGTATATATCTGCAGTCTTCTTTCTCAGATCTGCAGTGAGCTCCTTGGACTTTCCCATTTTATTGTGTGTTGGTCAATGCAATGAGTGCTGTAAACAAACCCTTTTTATGAAGGTACAGAGAAGCTACCAGCTGTAGTCAATCATGATCACTAACAGGAAGTTAAGAGACCTCGGCCTTGGCAAGATAAGAGACATTTTGGAAGATTCAGCACCTCTGAATTAATCATCTAAGTGAGCATATGTAAATTTTTGTCCCTGTATTTATAATTTTGACCTTGTGTTGATTTCAGAAAACCCAAAGAAAATTAAAACTTGTGCACTAAATTCTAGTGTTTTTTTTAAAGATGTATGCTGTACAATCATTCTGCCACAGAAAAATAACATATATATAAATAAATAAAAAATATGCACACACGCATACACACACACACAACACACACACTATATATACAGTTAGGTCCATAAATATTTGGACAGAGGCAACATTTTTCTAATTTTGGTTCTGTACATTACCACAATGAATTTTGAACAAAACAATTCAGATGCAGTTGAAGTTCATACTTTCAGCTTTAATTCAGTGGATTGAACAAAATGATTGCATAAAAATGTGAGTAACTAAAAGCATTTTTTAAACACAATCCCTTCATTTCAGGGGCTCAAAAGTAATTGGACAAATTAAATAATTGTAAATAAAATGTTCATTTCTAATACTTGGTTGAAAACCCTTTGTTGGCAATGACTGCCTGAAGTCTTGAACTCATGGACATCACCAGATGCTGTGTTTCCTCCTTTTTAATGCTCTGCCAGGCCTTTACTGTAGCAGTTTTCAGTTGCTGTTTGTTTGTGGGCCTTTCTGTCTGAAGTTTAGTCTTTAATAAATGAAATGCATGCTCAATTGGGTTGAGATCAAGTGACTGACTTGGCCATTCAAGAATATTCCACTTCTTTGCTTTAATAAACTCCGAGGTTGCTTTGGCTTTGTTTTGGGTCATTGTCCATCTGTATTATGAAACGCCGACCAATCAGTTTGGCTGGATTTGAGCACACAGTATGTCTCTGAATACCTCAGAATTCATCCAGCTGCTTCTGTCCTGTGTCACATCATCAATAAACACTAGTGACCCAGTGCCACTGGCAGCCATGCATGCCCAAGCCATCACACTGCCTCCGCCGTGTTTTACAGATGATGTGGTATACTTTGGATCATGAGCTGTACCACACCTTCACCATACTTTTTTCTTTCCATCATTCTGGTAGAGGTTGATCTTGGTTTCATCTGTCCAAAGAATGTTCTTCCAGAACTGTGCTGGCTTTTTTAGATGTTTTTTAGCAAAGTCCAATCTAGCCTTTTTTATTCTTGAGGCTTATGAGTGGCTTGCACCGTGCAGTGAACCCCCTGTATTTACTTTCATGCAGTCTTCTCTTTATGGTAGATTTGGATATTGATACGCCTACCTCCTGGAGAGTGTTGTTCACTTGGTTGGCTGTTGTGAAGGGGTTTCTCTTCACCATGGAAATTATTCTGCGATAATCCACTACTGTTGTCTTCTGTGAGTGTCCAGGCCTTTTTGCATTGAGTTCACCAGTTCTTTCTTTCTTTCTTTCTTTCTTTCTTTCTTTCTTTCTCTTTCTTTCTTTCTTTCTTTCTTTCTTTCTTTCTTTCTTTCTTTCTTTCTTTCTTTCTTTCTTTCTCTCTCTCTCTCTCTCTCTCTCTCTCTCTCTCTCTCTCACGATGTACCAAACTGTAGATTTTGCCACTCCTAATATTGTAGCAATTTCTCGGATGGTTTTTTTCTGTTTTCGCAGCTTAGGGATGGCTTGTTTCACCTGCATGGAGAGCTCCTTTGACCGCATGTTTTCTTCACAGCAAAATCTTCCAAATGCAAGCACCACACCTCAAATAAACTTCAGGCCTTTTATCTGCTTAATTGAGAATGACATAACGAAGGAATTTCCCACACCTGCCCATGAAATAGCCTTTGAGTCAATTGTCCAATTACTTTTGGTCCCTTTAAAAACAGGGTGGCACATGTTAAGGAGCTGAAACTCCTAAACCCTTCATCCAATTTTAATGTGGATACCCTCAAATGAAAGCTGAAAGTCTGGACTTTGTCATTATATAACTACAACTTGAATGTGTTTCAGTAAACAGGTAAAAAAACACAATTTGTGTCAGTGTCCAAATATATATGGACCTAACTGTGTGTGTGTGTGTGTGTGTGTATATCTATCTACAGTGGTGCTTGAAAGTTTGTGAACCCTTTAGAATTTTCCATATTTCTGCATAAATATCACCTAAAACATCAACAGATTTTCACACAAGTCCTAAAAGTAGATAAAGAGAACCCAGTTAAATAAATGAGACAAAAATATTATGCTTGGTCATTTATTTATTGAGGGAAAATGATCCAATATTACATATCTGTGAGTGGCAAAAGTATGTGAACCTCTAGGATTAGCAGTTATTTTGAAGGTGAAATTAGAGTCAGGTGTTTTCAATCAATGGGATGACAATCAGGTGTGAGTGGGCACCCTGTTTTATTGAAAGAACAGGGCTCTATCAAAGTCTGATCTTCACAACACATGTTTGTGGAAGTGTATCATGGCACGAACAAAGGAGATTTCTGAGGACCTCAGAAAAAGCGTTGTTGATACTCATCAGGCTGGAAAAGGTTACAAAACCATCTCTAAAGAGTTTGGACTCCACCAATTCACAGTCAGACAGATTGTGTACAAATGGAGGAAATTCAAGACCATTTTAACCCTCCCCAGGAGTGGTCAACCAACAAAGATCACTCCAAGAGCAAGGTGTGTAATAGTCGGCGAGGTCACAAAGGACCCCAGGGTAACTTCTAAGCAACTGAAGGCCTCTCTCACATTGGCTAATGTTAATGTTCATGAGTCCACCATCAATAGGACACTGAACAGCAATGGTGTGCATGGCAGGGTTGCAAGGAGAAAGCCACTGCTCTCCAAAAAGAACATTGCTGCTCATCTGTAGTTTGCTAAAGATCATGTTGACAAGCCAGAAGGCTGTTGGAAAGATCTTTTGTGGACGGATGAGACCAAAATAGAACTTTTTGGTTTAAATAAGAAGTGTTTGAAGAAAGGAAAACACTGCATTCCAGCAATAGAACCTTATCCCATCTGTGAAACATGTTGGTGATAGTATCAAGGTTTGGGCCTGTTTTGCTGCATCTGGGTCAGGATGGCTTGCCATCATTGATGGAACAATGAATTCTGAATTATACCAGCATATTCTAAAGCAAAATGTCAGGACATCTGTCCATGAACTGAATTTCAAGAGAAGGTGGGTCATGCAGCAAGACAATGACCCTAAGCACACAAGTCGTTCTACCAAAGAATGGTTAAAGAAGAATAAAGTTAATGTTTTGGAATGGCCAAGTCAAAGCCCTGACCTTAATCCAATCGAAATGTTGTGGAAGGACCTGAAGTGAGCAGTTCATGTGAGGAAACCCATCAACATCCCAGAGCTGAAGCTGTTCTGTATGGAGGAATGGGCTAAAATTCCTCCAAGCCGGTATGCAGGACTGATCAACAGTTACCGGAAACGTTTAGTTGCAGTTATTCCTGCACAAGGGAGTCACACCAGATACTGAAAGCAAAGGTTCACATACTTTTGCCACTCACAGATATGTAATATTGGATCATTTTCCTCAATAAATAAATTACCAAGTATAATATTTTTGTCTCATTTGTTTAACTGGGTTCTCTTTATCTACTTTTAGGGCTTGTGTGAAAATCTGATGATGTTTTAGGTCATATTTATGCAGAAATATAGAAAATTCTAAAGGGTTCACAAACTTTCAAGCACCACTGTATGTATGTATGTATGTATGTATGTATGTATGTATGTTTCTATCTATCTATACACACACACACGCACACACATACATATATATATATATATATATATATATATATATATATATATATATATATATATACCTGGCGACTTGTCCAGGGTGTACCCCGCCTTTCGCCCATAGTCAGCTGGGATAGGCTCCAGCTTGCCTGCGACCCTGTAGAAGGATAAAGCGGCTAGAGATAATGAGATGAGAGATATATATATATATATATATATATATATATATATATATAGGGCTCGAAATTTGTATATTTTTTCACCAGCCAGCCGGACTAGTTGCCTTCCAAAGTAACTAGCCAAACAGAGAATCAACTCGCCAAAATTTGTTCATGTATGAATTTTACTCAGGGGTGAAAGTAACTTTTATTTCTTGCCGTTACTATTATTTTGAGTCATAGTGTGAGCGCGCAGCGAGCGCCGAAAAATACACCTAATTATTTATTATTGTCTACTTACCAAGCATTCACTAGGACTTCTTAGCACTCAGTAGTACTAGTATAGTACTTTTTTTAATCACACTATCACTGTTTCATCCACCTGTATCAGTTTTTATTATAAATAAATTGTAAACACATCATTTCAACAACACAATTGTTTTAATAACATTTTTTTTTAGCTGAACAGTTGAAAACTAACTTTTCATTTTGGACATTCTGTCTACTAAAACACTTTGGATACCAGCTGTGCACGTTGGCGCAAGATGGTTAAGCAGTGGGCTATGCGCACTATCTCGCACGTTGTCTGTCGAGTGAAACACAGAAGGAATTCACTTCAGACATAATTCAGAGACAGGTCAGAACGAGTTATATGCAATGTATATTGAGGAAAACGTGTTGCTTTTGGTAAATTGACGTTAGCAGGTGTGTTAATTGTTATGCTGAAAGTGCATTTTTTTTTTTCAGAGACAGTATATTTTTCTTCCCGGTACGGCCAAATCTTTTCGTGGTACGCCGGACCGGCCAGGACCAGCTTACTTTCACCCCTGATTTTACTTCTGTCAAAAATAACACAAAAGAGAGTAGTTACCATTGTTTATGACTAATGTGCATTTATTTCAAGAACCGGAGTATTTTGATACTGTTGTTAAATACATAAATGAGAACAACACAGAGCACCATAATATAATATCAACAAATAATAATATATTGGACTTTTTTCCCCATCAGCGGTGGGGGGGTCTGCAGGTTGGGATGTCTGTAAACCAATCAGGATGCTCTTTGTCTAGCATGCGCTTCATGAACTGGCACACGCGCAGTCTCTCTCGCGCTTCCTCGCGCATTCCGTCATATGCGTGATGCAGACATTAATGTTTTGCGTGCACGCTCTTGCTCGCTTGCTCTAGATTCCGGAAGATATTCTCCAATTTGCTGGCATCAGGGAGCCACTATCAATATGTGGGAGACTCCCGGAACGTCCGGGAGACTTGGAATGTCTGTTATATGCATGCGCAGTAGTGAAAAAACCGACAGCCTGACCGTCCTGCCGATAAACACATCGATTAACACAGACACGGCACGCGCTTAATGTGTGGCGGCTTTAGTTGACGGTGTGTGTGAATCTTCTTCATATATCTTTTATTTTCAACTAGCCAGCCGGGCTGGCTAGTGACAGGAATTATTCGCCAAATGACAAATTAAGTCGCCTCGGGCGACCGGACCACCGCGAATTTCGAGCACTGTGTGTATATATATACACACACACATACATTACATATAATCAGGGCCGCGTTAACCCTTGCCGAGGCCCTGGGCAGACACCCCCCCGAGGCCCCACCCCCGCCTGTTGTCAACTGTGCTCAGCAAATTCACCCCCTCAGACATGCCTGTCTAACTAGACACAGAAACTTAATGACAGTGGCACAATTAGAAATACTATTGAACGATAAAACTTTATATCCATCAACACCTATTTAATCGAGAAAAAGCAATGGTGAAATAGGCAATTGCATGGTGAAAAAATCCATCAGACATCACTGTTGACAAGTCTGGTTAACTAAAGTTTAGCCTCAAGAAGCCTTTGAATGAGTGAGTCAATAAAGAACATGTCAAGAACATAACCTAGGCCTAAAACAGTTTCTTTAGTATTCAGAACAAGAACATTCATTTGGTATATAACCGTTCGTTTTCATTTTGGAATCCAGGCGACTTTTAACTTGTGAAAACAAAGAGCGATAACAAAGAGAGAAAAAATATCTTGCTTCTCAGAAATAAATCTCAAAATCTTAGGCTATGTGAAACATTTCATCCTTTCACACACGTAATGTCCCAAACAGCAGTGGCACACAGCTTTGCGCATTCAGTTTGACAGCCATGGGTCAACTTACAAGGGCACTTTCCTACTTTTCTGGAAAGTGAAGTCATTAATTAAATCATTGAACTCAAGCTGGCGTAGCGTGTGAAGACAAGGTGATCATATTGACAATGACGGGTGATTTATGCGACGGGACAAGGTGGGCTTCCTTACGGGTGGCGAAATGCATCAAAAATGTTATCGTTATGATCAAAACTTCTGAAAATATCGTTTCATATTTTCCGATCTCACTACCCCCGAGGCCCCCTAGTGGCCGAGGCCCTGGGCAGCTGCCCATGAAGCCCATTAGGATAACGCATCCTTGCATATAATGTATAGTGTGTGTGTGTGTGTGTGTGTGTGTGTGTGTATATATATATATATATATATATATATATATATATATATATATATATAATGTTGTGTGTATATGCACATACATTATATGTATGTAATGTATGTGTGTATACATTGTGTATGTATATATGTGTATGTATGTTATATATATTTATATATATGTGTGTGTGTGTATATATATATATATATATATATATATATATATATATATATACACACACACACACACACACAAAAGCATCTCAAAAAATTAGAATACCATGAAAAATTTCCTTTTTTTCATAATTTAATTCAAAAAGGTAAACTTTCATATAGTCTATATTCATTACATTTAAAGTGAAATATTTAAAGCCTTTTAGGTTTAAATTTTGATGATTATGGCTTATAGCTCATGAAAATCAGAAATCCAGTATCTCAAATTATTAGAATATTCCCTAAGATCAATCAAAAACAGGATTTATAATACAGAAATGTCCAACTTCTGAAAAGTATATTCATTTGTACACTCAATACTTGGTTGGGGCTCCTTTACCATGAATTACTGTATCAATGCGGTGTGGCATGGAGGTGATCAGTCTGTGGCACTGCTGAGGTGTTATTGAAGCCCAGGTTGCTTTGATAGTGGCCTTAAGCTAGGGTGACTAGACGTCCCGGTTTTACCGGGACAGTCCCGATTTGGGGTTGTGTCCCGAGTCCCGACAAAAGTCTGTTGGGACACGGATATGTCCCGGTTTTCGCTACTCGCGACGTTTGCGACTGAGCAGCATGGGAATCATTAGCGGAGAAATGTCTGCATTTACTATTTTGATGAATTGACAGGAATCACAAACTTTCCTGGTTACTGCCCCCTGGCCCTGTGGCATGGGTGTTTATTTAGCCACATTATTCCAGACAACAGAATGTGTTGCCATGCAACAATAAAATAAACATTAACTGGCGCGAATGTTCTTTGTGGGGCGGCACGGTGGTGTAGTGGTTAGCGCTGTCGCCTCACAGCAAGAAGGTCCTGGGTTTGAGCCCCGGGGCCGGCGAGGGCCTTTCTGTGCGGAGTTTGCATGTTCTCCCTGTGTCCGCGTGGGTGTCCTCCGGGTGCTCCGGTTTCCCCCACAGTCCAAAGACATGCAGGTTAGGTTAACTGGTGACTCTAAATTGACCATAGGTGTGAATGTGAGTGTGAATGGTTGTCTGTGTCTATGTGTCAGCCCTGTGATGACCTGGCGACTTGTCCAGGGTGTACCCCGCCTTTCGCCCATAGTCAGCTGGGATAGGCTCCAGCTTGCCTGCGACCCTGTAGAAGGATAAAGCGGCTAGAGATAATGAGATGAGATGAGATGAATGTTCTTTGTCTAGCAGCAGTAATGCCGCAGCAATTATGCCGAAAGGAAAATGTACCTTTTCCAAAGATTTACAGGGCACCTACCCCTTCCTCCGAGAGGTGCAGAACAATGCGCACGAAGCCTACTGCAGACACTGTAAGTGCTTTGTTCTTGTACTGAGTTGGGTAGCCTATGCTGCAAATGCTGTGTGCTCCTGTGGGGGCTTTCCTCGGGCTGTCGCCCCCTCCTCCTTTATTGCTGTTTTGTTTGAGTGTATATTTACGGAAGCCGCGAGAGGCCCTTCATATAATCTTTTTTTTTATTCACCTTGTTATCCCAAGATAATGACATAATTAATTCAGGATCTCGAGAAAACAACACAACTAATTCGAGATCTCGAGAAAACAAAACCGTTATTTCATGATCTCAGCTGGATCACTGTATCTCCATCGGTAGAGACGAAGCCAGGCCAGTCTTCTGCGGAGGTGCCGCAGACTAATTTTGAAATTATCCCTTATTAATGTTAGGGTTTTGCTGGGAATCGAACCAGGGTCGCTGGTGTGGTAGTCCAGCAAACCCCCACTAGGCCACCAGGGGAATGACTCAAGTGCAGAGGAGTGAGAGGAAAGTAGAGTAAAAAACAGTTTATTGACAATGCCCAGAAGTTCAGAAAATTCCAAAGCAAAAAAGTAACAAAAGTAAAATCCAAACGCTCAGCAGATATACGGGAAAAATAAAACATCCAAAAGTTCAAAGTCCAAAATCAGAAAAGAAAAGGCAAAAATCCAAATGCTCAGAAGATCCAAAAAATGACAAAGTAAAAAGTCCAAAAGTTCACAAGAAAGCAAAAATGTCAAAAAACACAAGGACATAGGCAAGGTACACGGAACAAAGGTTACTAGCCATGAACAGCACAAAGACTCCATGACTAGGGACCAAACTGAGGAAGTATAAATACAGGGTAATTAAGAAACTAGGCGGGGCAGAAAATAAAGAACAGGTGGGGCAAAAGGCACATGAAAACAAGGCTGTCAAAACAAACACAAAACACAGAAACAATAGCAGCCTCTAGCTGTCAAAAACAAACATGACCAGACAAAGAAATAATAGCGGCCTCTAGAGGCCAAGATAGTCCCAAGTCCTAACAGGACCCCCCCCTCAAGGAGCGTCTCCTGACGTTCCCAGGGCGATCAGGATGGGCCAAATGGAATTCCCTACAAAGTTCTTTATCTAACACGTCCCGAGCAGGAACCCAACAGCGTTCCTCAGGGCCATAGCCCTCCCAGTCCACTAGGTATTGAAGCCCGCCACGGACCTGGCGGGAGTCCAGTAGGCGGGGCACAGTGAACACGGTCTGACCCTGGAGGATGCGGGGAGGCGGGGGATTCCTAGGGGCAGGGGCATAAGAGGACGACAGTACAGGCCGCAACAGGGATACATGGAATGTAGGGTTGATCCTTAGAGTCCGGGGCAACTGGAGCCGGTAGGCGACAGGGTTCACCCTGCGCACAACCTTGAAGCGACCAACATAGCGAGGGGCAAGCTTGCGGTTCTCCATCCACAGGGGAAGATCCTTGGCGGACAGCCAAACCCGCTGCCCAGGGCGGAAAATGTGGGCAGGCCTTCTATGGCGGTTGGCCTGATTCTGGTTGGCCCTTGAAGTCTGGATGAGGGTCCTCCTAACCTTATTCCAGGTCTTGCGACACCGTCTCACGTACTGGTTGACACCCCACTGAGGGCACCCCAGCGTCGTCCTCCTGTTCCGGAAACAGAGGTGGCTGGAACCCGAATTGGCATTGGAACGGTGACAACCTGGTGGCCGATGACTGCAGGGTGTTGTGGGCGTACTCCGCCCATGGCAGCCAGGTGCTCCATGATGTCGGGTTATCCATCACCAGACCTCGCAGGGTGGTTTCTAGGTCCTGGTTGAGCCTCTCAGTCTGGCCATTGGCCTGGGGGTGGAACCCAGAGGAGAGGCTGGCCGTGGCCCCGATGAGCTTGCAGAACCCCCGCCACACTCGGGAGGAGAACTGGGGCCCCCGGTCTGAGACGATGTCCTGTGGGAGCCCAAAGACTCGGAAGACATGAGTAAATATTAGTTTGGCTGTTTCAAGGGCAGAAGGGAGCTTGCACAGCGGTATGAAGCGGCAGGCTTTAGAGAATCTGTTGACTATGACCAAAATGACAGTGTTACCTTGAGAGTCTGGAAGGCCTGTGATGAAGTCGACCGCCACATGGGACCAGGGACGCCGGGGAATAGGTAGAGGATGCAGGAGGCCCTGGGGATGCTGTCGTGGGTTCTTGGTTCTGTTGCACACATCACAGGACAGGACGAATGACCTCACTTCCTTCTCCATGCTCGGCCACCAGAAGCATCTTTTCAAGAAGTCCAGGGTCCTTCGAGCTCCCGGGTGGGTGGTGAGAGGGGACGAGTGACCCCACTGGAGAACCTTGGCCCGGGCTTGACGTGGGACGTACAAGAGGCCCGGTGGCCCCGTCCCAGGACCGGGGTCCTGGCGTTGAGCTTGTCGGACGGCCTCCTCAACACCCCAGCGGACAGGGGCCACAATCTGGGACGCAGGGATAATAGGCCCAACTTCACTCTCCCTGTTGGTGGGAGAGAACAGCCTGGAAAGAGCGTCAGGTTTGGTGTTCTTAGAGCCGGGGCGGTACGATAGGGTGAAGTTGAACCGACTGAAAAACAAGGCCCACCTAGCCTGTCGTGGATTAAGTCTCTAGGCTTGCTGGAGGTACTCCAGGTTCTTATGGTCCGTCCAAACCAGAAATGGATGTTGCGCTCCCTCCAGCCACTGCCTCCACTCCTCAAGGGCCAGTTTAACTGCTAGCAGTTCTCGATCCCCCACATCATACCGGGACTCCGCAGGACTCAGGCGGTGGGAGAAGTATGCGCAAGGGTGCAACCTTCCATCCGAGCGTTGAGATAAGACCGCGCCGACGCCGCTGTTCGAGGCGTCCACCTCGACGATGAAGGGTTGCGAAGTGTCCGGGAGGACCAGAATGGGTGCCGTGCAGAAGCGGTGCTTGAGGTCTTTGAACGCCTTTTCCGCCTGAGGAGACCAAAGATCCACCTGTCTTTTTGGTGAGGTCCGATATCGGTGCTGCTACAGAACTGAAGTTCTTGACAAACTTGTGGTAGAAGTTAGCAAATCCTAAGAACCGCTGAACCTATTTAATGGACTTGGGAGTGGGCCAGTCCCGGACGGCCAGGGTCTTGGCTGGATCCATCTGGAGTTGTCCCGTCCGTACAATAAAACCCAGAAAGGAGACCTCGGGGACATGAAACTCGCATTTCTGGGCCTTAGCAAACAGACTGTTCTGTAGCAGCCTCTGGAGAACCTGGCGGACATGGTGGCGGTGCTCCTGCAAGGTCTTGGAAAATATCAGAATGTCGTCGAGGTAGACGAAAACGTACTGGTTGATCATATCCCTCAAGACGTCGTTGATAAGGGCCTGAAATACTGCTGGTGCATTGGTGAGTCCGAAGGGCATCACTTGGTACTCATAGTGCCCTGATGGGGTGTTAAAGGCAGTCTTCCACTCGTCTCCCTGTCAGATACGGATGAGGTGGTATGCGTTCCGTAAGTCCAACTTGAAGACAGTGGCGCCTTGGAGCAGGTCGAACGCTGTGGACATCAGTGGAAGGGGATAGCGGTTGCGCACAGTGATCTTGTTCAGGCCCCTGTAATCAATACACGGTCGGAGCCCCCCATCCTTCTTGCCGACAAAGAAGAAGCCGGCACCAGCAGGTGAGGTGGAGAGTCGAATGAACCCAGAGACCAGGGCGTCCTTGATGTATTCCTCCATGGCCTTGCGTTCTGGCTGAGAGAGGGAAAACAGGCTGCCCCGAGGAGGGGTAGTCCCAGGGAGCAAGTCGATGGCACAGTCGTAGGCACGGTGCAGAGGAAGAACGGCGGCCCTACTCTTGCTGAAAACTTCTTTCAGATCCCAGTACTCTGTGGGAACTTGAGATAACTCGGTGAGATCAGGAGGCTCGGCAGGAGACACAGGAGAGCTAGAGAGCAGACAAGAGGCATGGCATGCAGGGCCCCATTCCACAACCTGGCTTGTTACCCAGTCTATGCGAGGGTTGTGGCGGGTAAGCCAAGGAAGGCCTAGAATCACTGGGAACTCTGGGGAATGAATCAGGTGCAGGGATGTTTCTTCTTTGTGACCTTGAGACTGGAGAAAGACTGGAGAAGTAACTTGGGTGACTCTTCCGTCACCTAAAGCTTGGCCATCCAGGGCAGACACAGACAGCGGGACTTCAAGAGGTGCCGTAGGGACATTGATTCTTCGGGCGAAGTGGACATCCATAAAGTTTCCAGCTGCCCCGGAGTCTAACAAGGCCTGGCAAGAGTGGACGGACTCACCCCAGGAGATGGAGACCGGGATGTAGACTCTTTGGCCAGGAAGTTTGGGAGAGAGGGTAGGCCCTGTCACAACCCTCCCTCGGCTGGACGGGGCGGTCCTTTTCCCGAGAGCTCGGGACATGATGCTCGGAAATGGCCAGGCTTGCCACAGTAGATGCAGCACTTGTCCTTACTTCTGCGCTCCCTCTCAGATGCGGAGAGACGAGTATGGCCCACTTGCATGGGGTCCGGACAGTCATTGGAGGAGGTAGACGGACTCCAGGTTGAGGCAGTGAGGCAGGGGAAGCTCAGGACTTGGCGGCACTCTCTAATCCTGTTGTCAAGACGAATGGCATGTGAGATCAGTGTTTCGAGGTCACTTGGGCATCCGATAGAGGCCAGACCATCTTTGATGGGGTCAGACAGACCATGGTGGAAGGCTGAAACCAGGGCAGTCTCATTCCATCCACTGACTGCTGCGAGCGTCCGGAACGAGATGGCGTAGACTGCAACGCTTCCTCCCTGCCGGATGGACATGAACTTCCTGGCTGCATCTTTACTGATGTCCGCCTGATCGAAAACACGAAGCATCTCCTCCGTAAACAGCTTGAAATCAGAACACTCGGGTCCCTGTCTCTGCCAGATGGCTGTTGCCCAAGCTCGTGCCTTATCAGCTAACAAGGTTATCACAAATGCAATCTTGCGGCGATCCGTAGTGTAGGTGGTAGGCTGGAGCTCAAAGGTGAGTTGACACTGGGTAAGGATCTCCCGGCACTCACCGTGCTTGCCGTCATACCTCTGTGGTGCAGGAAGGCAGGGTTCGCGAGGTGATGGAGGCAGCGTGGCAGGAGGCACTGGAGCGGGAGGCGATGGTGGAGCAGGAACAGGAGATGGGGGCAGAGGAGTCAGCTGTGCCAGGGCTTTCCCAATTTGCTGAAGCAGTACCTCGTGACGAGCAAGGGCCTCACGTTGGCTTGCAAGTGTTCATCCATGAGTGTCCATGGTAGCTCCGAAGCGCGTTAAAGCAACTGTAATTCCCTGAAGGTTGGCTGGGTAGATGGTTGACGAAGCCTTTGCTGAGTCGGTCATGACGGAGTCTTTCTGTTAGGGTTTTGCTGGGAATCGAACCAGGGTTGCTGGTGTGGTAGTCCAGCAAACCCCCACTAGGCCACCAGGGGAATGACTCAAGTGCAGAGGAGTGAGAGGAAAGTAGAATAAAAAACAGTTTGACAACGCCCAGAAGTTCAGAAAATTCCAAAGCAAAAAAGTAACAAAAGTAAAATCCAAACGCTCAGCAGATATACGGGAAAAATAAAACATCCAAAAGTTCAAAGTCCAAAGTCCAAAATCAGAAAAGAAAAAGCAAAAATCCAAATGCTCAGAAGATCCAAAAAATGACAAAGTAAAAAGTCCAAAAGTTCACAAGAAAGCAAAAATGTCAAAAAACACAAGGACATAGGCAAGGTACACGGAACAGAGGTTACTAGCCATGAACAGCACAAAGACTCCGTGACTAGGGACCAAACTGAGGAAGTATAAATACACAGGGTAATTAAGAAACTAGGCAGGGCAGAAAATAAAGAACAGGTGGGGCAAAAGGCACATGAAAACAAGGCTGTCAAAACAAACACAAAACACAGAAACAATAGCAGCCTCTAGCTGTCAAAAACAAACATAACCAGACAAAGAAATAATAGTGGCCTCTAGAGCCCAAGATAGTCCCAAGTCCTAACAATTAAAAGACTTAATGCAATCTCTCCCTGTGTCAACCCCTGATCAAAATATTGCCTTATTAGGTGATCAATTATTCCAGACATTCTAATGACCAAAGTTGCGTCTATATAATAGCCCCAAAGTCAGCATATCACAAGTCTCTTGGCGCACCTGAATGAACCATTTCTCAGCTGTTTACTCGAGATCATGAAATAATTGTTTTGTTTTCTCAAGATCACTGAATAATTGTTTTGTTTTCTCGAGATCTCGAATTAGTTGTGTTGTTTTCTCGAGATCCTGAATTAATTATGTCGTTATCTCGGGATAACAAGGTGAATAAAAAAAGGATTATATGAAGGGCCTCTCTCGGCTTCCGTAGGTATGGACCCTTTTCACGTGACATCACGACAAACGCGGCCGCCATTTTGGACATGTACTACCAGTAGTTTACCACAGCCAGCATTGAGGAATGGCAGCAAAGAAAGTGTTTATTTTCAGCAAGACTTCCATCATGCCACTATATTGTTGTGCACCTGGATGTAGTAACCATCAACAAACAAGGCAAGGTTTATCATTTTATCGGATCCCGACGGAGAAGATGGATAGCGGCCATAAACAGGAAAGATTAGCAGCCCTCGGCATACCAGCGCTTGTGTAGTGACCACTTTGTTGGAGGTAAGACGAATAAAATTAGCCAGAAAAGGCATTACATTGCTGTTAACATTCTGTGGCGGCGAGTGTGTAACCAAATAGGCTAAAATAACCCATTGTAACCTCTTTGTTCTTCTGTAGTAGCTATTAGCTAACGACATTAGCTAGCGTTGTGTTCCTTTGCTGTTGGTAGACTGTAGGACAGATCAGAGGCAGTGTCCTACAAGCAGCGCTTAATTTGAGGGGGAGCAAGCCGGAGCGCACTCCGGAACCTCGGGCATTGGCTCCGGCAGCTATTTACACTGGATCCGGTGATCCGACACCTCTTTTGACTATGTAACAAAAAAAAAAAACCCAAATAATTAAATAAAAAAATGCAAGTTTATTTAGTGTTAATGTCTGATTTTGATATCTGTCTTGTTGGTGATTTCTCTCATGAAACGACATCCACAAAATATCTGCAGATGAACTTTATTTGCAGTGTTATTACAAAACATGCCCAGAAGCGCAGCGCCGCGCCCCCCCTCTTTTTTTCCGCACCGGAGCCGCTCATCCTCTGCGCTTCGGGACCTCCCACTTTACAAATTAAGCACTGCCTACAAATAAGTGTTCAAAACAAGAGGAACATGTATTTGTCTCTTAAATCCAGGCCGTTCCCTGTAATCTGTAACAACGGTTGGAGAAAGTAATGGCAAAAAGTGAGTGCACAAACCATAGAAGGTAAACTGTACACAGCGCCAGGGCAGTGTGATGGTATGTCTACTTTTAGATTGTGTTAGCTTATCAATGAACACACTCGTCACTCGACGAGTTTCATGTCTTTACGACGGATACTTAAATGTGTGTTAGGTATTATTGTTGCAGTCTAAGCAGTCATTGTAGCAGCTAGATGAGCAAGAACCGAAAGGGTCTGTGCCATAAACCGTTATTTCTGTACGGCGTTGCTAATGTCAAATCAAATCAAATCAAGTTTATTTGTACAGCGCTTTTAACAATAAACATTGTCGCAAAGCAGCTTTACAGAATTTGAATGACTTAAAACATGAGCTAATTTTATCCCTAATCTATCCCCAATGAGCAAGCCTGTGGCGACGGTGGCAAGGAAAAACTCCCTCAGACGACATGAGGAAGAAACCTCGAGAGGAACCAGACTCAAAAGGGAACCCATCCTCATTTGGGCAACAACAGACAGCCTGACTATAATATTAACAGTTTTAACAGGTATAACCCTCAACTGTCCTCATGGGGCCGTCCTTCACAGGAGTGGGGCGATAAAACTCCGACCAGACACAGGGCACCAGGATGGATCAAGCAGGTCCGAGGGGCAGAAGAGGCCAGCATCTCAATCCCAGGATCAACATGTAACTCAGAGGGACAGATGGGGGGGGAGAGAGAAAGAAAACACGTTGTTAGGTATGCCCTAAAAATGACAAGTATTAAATCTGTGTGGTAGGCTCACAGAGACGAGAGTCTTTACATCAGGCATGACGCACAATGGCATGTTAATATGGTAAAAAATATATCATGACCTGCTCTGGCTGGATGCTTGATTGGGTGATGGGAGCACACTCCTCAGCAATGATGAGATGCAGATGGGACTCTTAGGCCTGGCCAAGACAATTCAGTTACATTTCACTGGGTCTGGGACATGCGACAGAATGTCTGACGGCCGATGTGTTGTTACTGTTGTTATTTCTCCCTCTGCTCGCCCTGTAAATGCCCTACGTCGCTGGATAGCGAAGGTGTTGTCTGCATCTCGCTCCTTTTTCTTGTATGTTCTCCGTTTGTCACCTTCCTCGCATTCAAACCAATTCGAGCCGAAGTCCGCTACATGTCCAAAATGGTGGTCGCATTTACGAAGGTCACGTGACTGAAAAGGGTCTATACATTCTCAAATCACTTGTCTCTTTTTTGTTTCTGTTTAACATACCATTCTGACAGTTTGGTCATACTGCGGTGTTGAACAGCTTCCTTCCATTAAACAGCACCTTCCATTAAAGTGTTCATTTTTGTACACATCATCTTGCTTTATTCATTCAGTTGTGGGGAATGGTTAGTAAGGTTGATTCTGACCTAGGCTATACCTAGGTCACATATTTACTTTTTAAGTTCATGCTATAGTGCATACAATTTTAGAGATATAGCCTACATGTGCATATGCATTCTTCTTGGTGTTCTCACAAACAGGTGAAATAAATCAGTTTAAATTTGGCCTATGGACATAGCCTGGCCTATTCTCAGCCATTACAAAATCTGTTTTCTGACCATAATTTAACTGATCTGTATACCACTATGCTACTAGATAACAAAATGCCTGTTTTTTTTTTATTTCATGTGAGATGTTGATAAATGTGAGCTTCAACAAAATGATAAGAGCACCTCTCTGAGTGTCACGTTTACGTAAAAAAAAGGTGTGCGTGCGCGAGCATGATCACACGCAAAAGTGTCCCGGTTTCAGACTAGGGAAATCTGGTCACCCTACCTTAAGCGTATCTGTATTTTTGGGTCAGGTGTTTCTCATCTTCCTCTTGACAATACCCTATAGATTCTCTATGGGGTTCAGGTCAGGCAAGTTGGCTGACCAATCAAACACAGTAATATCATGGTCAGCAAACAATTTGGTAGTAGTTTTGGCATTGTTTGTAGGTGCTAAGTCCTGCTGGAAAAGGAAATCAGCATCTCCAAAAAGCTCGTCAGCAGATGGAAGCATGAAGTGCTCTAAAATCTCCTGGTAGATGGCTGTGTTGACTTTGGACTTGATAAAATATAGTGGACCAACACCAGCAGATGACATGGCACCCCAAATCATCACAGACTGTGGAACCTTCACACTGGGCTTCAAACACCTTGGATTCTGTGCCTCTCCACTCTTCCTCCAGACTCTAGAACCGTGATTTCCAAATTAAATGCAAAATGTACTTTCATCTGAAAAGAGGACTTTGGACCACAACAGTCCATTTCTTTCTCTCCTTAGCCCAGATAAGACACTTCTGACGTTGTCTCTGGCTCAGGAGTAGCTTGATATTAGGAATGCGAAAGTTGTATCCCCTTTCTTGAAGGTGTCTGTTCGTGATGGGTCTTGATACACTGACACCAGCCTCAGTCCACTCCTTGTGAAGCTCTCCCAAGTTCTTGAATCAACTTTTCTTGACAATCCTCTCAAGACTGCGGCCATCCCTGTTGCTTGTGCACCTTTTCCAGCCACCCTTTTCAGCAATGACCTTTTGTGGCTTACCCTCCTTGTGGAGGGCATCAGTGATCATCTTCTGGACAATAGTCAAGTCAGCAGTCTTCCCCATGATTGTGGTTGTGTGTACTGAACTAGACCGAGAGATGCACCGTGTTCATACTGTTTTACTCAAACTCGAAATGAAATATTCTAATATTTTGAGATGTTTTTTAATGTTTTTGTACTGTATGCCATACTGATTAAAATTAAAATAGAAAAATGCTTGAAACATTTTAGTTTATGTGTAATGAGTCTATAATACATAACATTTTCACTTTCTTAAATAACTGATGGAAAATATTGAAATTTTTCACAATCTTCTAATTTTTTGAGATGCACGTGTGTGTGTGTGTGTGTGTATGTATATATATATATATATATATATAAAATCTCATTATCTCTAGCTGCTTTATCCTGTTCTACAGGGTCACAGGCAAGCTGGAGCCTATCCCAGCTGACGACGGGCGAAAGGCGGGGTACACCCTGGACAAGTCGCCAGGTCATCACAGGGCTGACACATAGACACAGACAGCCATTCACACTCACATTCACACCTATGGTCAATTTAGAGTCACCAGTTAACCTAACCTGCATGTCTTTGGACTGTGGGGGAAACCGGAGCATCCGGAGGAAACCCACCCAGACACGGGGAGAACATGCAAACTCCACACAGAAAGGCCCTCGCCGGCCATGGGGCTCGAACCCAGGACCCTCTTGCTGTGAGGCGACAGCGCTAACCACTACACCACCGTGCCGCCCATATACATGTACGTGTGTGTGTGTGTATATATATACACACACAACCCCGATTCCAAAAAAGTTGGGACAAAGTACAAATTGTAAATAAAAACGGAATGCAATGATGTGGAAGTTTCAAAATTCCATATTTTATTCAGACTAGAACATAGATGACATATCAAATGTTTAAACTGAGAAAATGTATCATTTAAAGAGAAAAACTAGGTGATTTTTAAATTTCATGGCAACACCTCAAAAAAGTTGGGAGAAGGCCATGTTTACCACTGTGAGACATCCCCTTTTCTCTTTACAACAGTCTGTAAACGTCTGGGGACTGAGGAGACAAGTTGCTCAAGTTTTGGGATAGGAATGTTAACCCATTCTTGTCTAATGTAGGATTCTAGTTGCTCAACTGTCTTAGGTCTTTTTTGTCGTATCTTCCATTTTATGATGCGCCAAATGTTTTCTATGGGTGAAAGCTCTGAACTGCAGGCTGGCCAGTTCAGTACCCAGACCCTTCTTCTATGCAGTCATGATGCTGTAATTGATGCAGTATGTGGTTTGGTATTGTCATGTTGAAAAATGCAAGGTCTTCCCTGAAAGAGACGTTGTCTGGATGGGAGCATATGTGACCCCTCACCGAATCCAGGGACACATGTCGGCCGAAACGAATCTGAGATAATCGCAAAAGAAGCATTTTTTTTTTCGAAATTTGTGATTTTTTTTTTCCATCATGTGCAAGTTGAGATCTTGAAGAATGCAATCAGTATTTCAGATAATAGATTGTTTTGTTGGAAAAGCATACATTTTTTGTTGCAAATTGTCTCGTTTTTGTCAGGACTGTAGCCTGCTGTGGGGTGTGGGTAAATTACCATATGTGCCATTCACATGATGATTTAAGTCTTTTTTTTTTTTCGCGAATCAGCTGTATGATATGGGCTGAGCGCATGGCTACTTAGCTGCATACAGGCATGTAATTTCACTATGGAATGAGTTACTAAACAGAGCGCAGAGGAGCTGAAACACCACGAAGCAAACAGACACACAGTATTTACATCGGAGATAACCATTTCTAGCAAAAAAAAAACGCAACCTTGTTTTCCAGATTGAATGGAATACTTGAATGATCGGATGATACACGGACTGTTCTAGGATTACATTCCATCGGAGGCATTGGTGTGTGCAAGGCGCCGTTTCTCCTTCTGATGGGGTAAGTTTATTAATCTAAGGCTGTGTGGTTATTTTTGCATGTAACGGAGAGTGTTGTGGTTTGGTTAAGCCTAGGTCACAACCGGACGTACGATTTTTTTTGGCCATGTGATTTTTGGCGTTTCCCAAATCGCTGCGGTTTTTTTTTTTTTGTTCATGGAGAAAGACGCGCGTTGGCCGTAAGTTTGTCTTGCAACCTGAAAAAAACATAAGCGCCCGTAGAGTTTGTTTGACATGACAAAGAACCTCTGCGGCCGGTCTGTGGCTCGAAAATCAGCACATCACACGCGCGCTCTCGTGCGTTTCATGCGCGCTCAACGTGTGTTTCTTGCTTTTTTTGCATGTAGACCGGCCGTAGGAGCACGGTACGGCCAGTTGTGACCGAGGCTTTACATGAAACTAGTGTTGTGTTAGTTGTGTCATCATCGTGCTATCTTTATTTCTTACGGTGTGAGTAATTTTTCAACCACAAAACGTTAAAGTACACTTTAGGACTTATTTTTGTACTTCATAATTGTTTTGGGCATACTTTGCATGGAAGGAAAATTGACGTGGTGATCTTTGTTTATATGAAAGTAGTATTGTGCTAGCTTGTAGGGGGTAGAGCTTTCCTTAATATCATGCAAATGAGCACCATTATGTGCCCGCCCTACACCCAGAGTAGCTGAGATGGAAAACTTTGAGGGCGATTTTCTCCCTTTTCAGTTTTAAGAAGTATACACTTTCAAAAGGCCACACATTCTTCAAATATTGTCAGATCTCCACATGGAAGGCATCATTGGAAAGCTTAGAAACTGTACTTTCTGAATCTGTCAATAACTCAAAATGCCCCCGGGCAGACATGTGTCCCTGGATTCTGTGATCTGCCACATATGTTGCTCTAGAACCTGGATATACCTTTCAGCATTGATGGTGTCTTTCCAGATGTGTAAGCTGCCCATGCCACATGCACTAATGCGACCCCATACCATCAGAGATGCAGGCTTCTGAACTGAGCGTTGATAACTTGAGTCGTCCTTCTCTTTAGTCCGAATGATACGGCGTCCCTGATTTCCATAAAGAACTTCAAATTTTGATTCGTCTGACCACAGAACAGTCTTCCACTTTGCCACAGTCCATTTTAAATGAGCCTTGGCCCTGAGAAGACGTCTGCGCTTCTGGATCATGTTTAGATACGGCTTCTTCTTTGAACTATAGTTTTAGCTGGCAACGGCGGATGGCACGGTGAATTGTATTCACGGATAATGTTCTCTGGAAATATTCCTGAGCCCATTTTGTGATTTCCAATACAGAAGCATGCCTGTATGTGATGCAGTGCCGTCTAAGGGCCTGAAGATCACGGGCACCCAGTATGGTTTTCCGGCCTTGACCCTTACGCACAGAGATTCTTCCAGATTCTTTGAATCTTTTGATGATATTATGCACTGTAGATGATATGTTCAAACTCTCTGCAATTTTACACTGTCGAACTCCTTTCTGATACTGCTCCACTATTTGTCGGCGCAGAATTAGGGGGATTGGTGATCCTCTTCCCGTCTTTACTTCTGAGAACCGCTGCCACTCCAAGATGCTCTTTTTATACCCAGTCATGTTAATGACCTATTGCCAGTTGACCTAATGAGTTGCAATTTGGTCCTCCAGCTGTTCCTTTTTTGTACCTTTAACTTTTCCAGCCTCTTTTTGCCCCTGTCCCAACTTTTTTGAGATGTGTTGCTGTCATGAAATTTCAAATGAGCCAATATTTGGCATGAAATTTCAAAATGTCTCACTTTCGAGATTTGATATGTTGTCTATGCTCTATTGTGAATACAGTATCAGTTTTTGAGATTTGTAAATGATTGCATTCCGTTTTATTTACAATTTGTTCTTTGTCCCAACTTTTTTGGAATTGGGGTTGTAATATTTATATATCAAATAATGTCATGTGCTCCTTCATTCCTCCATACTGTGCTAGCCCACTATAGCGCTTTGCCGGTGAGAAACGTAAGCAAGTTAGTGATCTTACTTTCTTCAGAGATGTTAGGCATGGCTGAGAAGTACAAGGAACACTGAAGTAAAATCCCTTACAATTGAGGGCATCCTCCGCATATTTCTTCAGAATGGGGAGCCGATAAGCAGGACTCGGAGAAGTTTCAGAGCGCGTTAGGAGGGCCTGTGGCACTGCAGCTGCTATCTGTGCCATCCTGGTGTAGAGGTCCGCAAGCATCTGTTGGTTTTCTCCTAAAAGGTGTCCCTGAGCACTCCGATCAGTTTGCTTCGGCTCCTCTGCTGTATCCACCGAGACAAAGTATCCTGTCAGGGTGCAGGCACTTACAGATGTATGTGCAGGGGAGAGCGGGTTAGCAAACAGGAGACATAGCCAATCACAAAACTAGAATCGTAGTCAAAACAGCAAGCAAGGGTCGGTCGATCAGCAAATGGGGCAACATGGAGGAGACAATAGGCGTAGAAGTAGAGATGGCAAGGGTCAGGAAAACTAGAGGCAGGCAGCGATAGAAAGGCTTGGTATGACCGGGTAAACTCAGAACAATACTTTGCAGTGAGAGTGAGAGAGGCTTAAGTAGCATGGCTGATTGTGCGTGAATGAGAGTCAGCTGTAATCAATAAGCCGGTGACAGGGGGTGCTTTGGTTCTTGGGCACTGTAGTTCTGAGAAGCCATGTTTGTAGTTTGGCTAGAGCTGTCGCTCTCAACACCCTTATTGACAGATGCAAGCTTCATTGCCTCTCGGAAAAATCAAATCGCATCAGAGAGGTCATGAGAAGTGCAGGAAGGAAAAGCAATTTCCAAGGGAATTGCTTCTATGTTTGGGCATCTTAAGTACGCATATGTGTTACTCCACAAGAACGCTCCTTTATATCCAGGCTTCTCTTCTCATCTCATTATCTCTAGCCGCTTTATCCTGTTCTACAGGGTCGCAGGCAAGCTGGAGCCTATCCCAGCTGACTACGGGCGAAAGGCAGGGTACACCCTGGACAAGTCGCCAGGTCATCACAGGGCTGACACATCGACACAGACAACCATTCACACCTACGGTCAAATTAGAGTCACCAGTTAACCTAACCTGCATGTCTTTGAACTGTGGGAGAAACCGGAGCACCCGGAGGAAACCCACGCAGACACAGGGAGAACATGCAAACTCCGCACAGAAAGGCCCTCGCTGGCCACGGGGCTCGAACCCGGACCTTCTTGCTGTGAGGCGACAGGCTAACCACTACACCACCGTGCCACCTCCAGGCTTCTCGACCTCTCTAAATCTGTAGAGAACTCCATGATGGGGTGAGCTTGGATACAGGCTACAGATCTGAATTCCAGTTCTGGTCTCCTTCTGTTGTGTAAATGGAACAGTATCTCATTCTTCTATAATGAAAATCTGGAATCTCCATTAGCAGTTAAGTTGTTCACAGACACAGCCCCTTGCATTGTTTGGAGGGGGGGTTTCAATAAACAGCGGTTTGCTGATGCATGGCCAAAATAATGGTCATCTTTTCCAGCGAACATTTCCATGCTTTAATGGAAATTTTCCCAATCGTGTAGCTCGTCTTCTGTGGGGCAAATCCTGTTTTGTGACAATGAGGCAGCTGTAAACATCACTTACAAAGAGTGCTCCTCAGTTCCATTTATTTATAGACTTGTGACGTGCCTTGCATGGTCCTCTGCATGGGGTAATTTTATCATTTGAACAGCCCATATTCCAGGTTTGGACAACAAATGGATGATTCTTTGTCCCGCTTTGAATTTCAAAGATTTCGCCAAACTGTGCTCAGAGGCAGCGCTATCCAGACTGACCTGCCCCCATTCATTCAAACTGTGTTAGATTAAACAATAAATGTTATTGTATAGCTGCTCAGGCTCCCTGTATAAACTTACTAGCTATGTTACCCCAGCTAGCGATCTCTGAAGCATCAGCTTGACTCACCATATTTCACTTGGTCTAACTTGCTTCCTACTTAATAGTTCAGCTAGCTCCTCCTGCTAGGTCTTCCATGTAAACACATGGAAGGCCAGGGAGGTTTGCCTGGTGTGGTGGTTTGGGGGGGGTTTGCTGCTGCTGTCCCTGCTTTAGCCTTTCTATGCAGGCATATGGTAGGGCAGGGAGGTGTGCTGTTCCTGCCCCAAGCCTTTCCATGTATGCACCCAGAACAGAGCCACCTGCCTGATACAACTTGTTGCAAATTTTGCAAATGTAAATATAGTTTCTTTGATGAGAGTAGTCCTGACAGAAATCTAGCATAGTTCTGGCAGGCCACGAAATCAAGCTCCACTGTCAATCCCAGATACATCAGCTGACTGCAGCTGATCTCAAGCCAGCCCACATGAGCTATCAGCTCAGCTGAGTCCCTTCTACACATTCTATTGGCATAGCTCTCATAGAGCGCCTTATTTAATCTGCTTTAACCTGCCTACCTTTGCTGCTTTCTCTGCAAGCCATTTTGCAACCCACCTCCACCCCAGCTCCCCTCCCCTTTTCTGCTGTCTGACTTTAATCAGTGTCTGATTAATCAGTGTCTGATCATTTCTGTATCAGTGATGCCTGCCCACAACCCTGCAAACGTGTGTGCTCTGCTGCTCACTGTATGCAATCTGGGTTAGCTAAGTCCACATAAAAAAAAAAAAAATGTATGACTCTGCATGGTTTTGCTTTCGAAGAAGAAGAATGTCTTTATTGTCACTGCACAAATGTACAGTGAAATTTAGTTCATCATAGGAGAGCAAAACTGCTGCGTACGTGCGCGCCACCACTCTTGGGCACTTCAATTCAGGGCCGTTCCATGTCGTCCTAACTGCATGTCTCTGAACTGTGGGGGAAACCAGAGCACCCAGAAGAAACCCACACAGACACGGGGAGAACATGCAAACTCCACACAGAAAGTCCCCCTTCGGCCACTGGGCTTGAACCCAGAACCACCTTGCTGTGAGGCGACAGTGCTAACCACTTACACCACCGTGCTGCCCCAACTTCACTTCCTTTTGTGCCACCTTGTCCATACCTATTCTGCCTGTCAATGTTTCTATCATAATATCTATTCATAAGCTTGTTGAAATATATAGTTATGCATTATTTAATGTGACATTTTGTGACATAATGTGACATAATGTGACTGTATGCTTTATAGTGTGACAGGGTGCATTATTCTACCAAAAGAGGCCAGTGCTATTAGGAATAGTGTTGCCTTGAAAGACAATATAATCAATGTTGGTCGCATCTCGGTGCCTTTATAGTTCACTGTTTCCATTCCCACAAGGCAGCCATCCTCCATTAAAGGACTTTGTCACAGGAATTAAATTTCATCCATGCTTTTGGATTCATCCACCTTCAGCTGATTGAAAACCCATCTATTCATCTCTCACTAAATGGCCTTAAGAGAGAAAAACCACAAGGCAGTGATGTACGTCTCCCTTTCATTCTCCCCATTTCTGCATAAAATAATCATATGATTAAAGTGACACAGGTTGATGTATTAAGATGAATAGTACCTTGTGGAGCTAGAATAACCCCTAGGTACTTAAATCACATGCTGTGTTACCTGCTGCCTCATGCCTGTGAATGAGCTGGAAAAACACAGCACGCTAATGTTTACACTTGGGTATGGACACAGCCAAAGTTTTTCCTCAATATAATAATATAATGAGCGAGGTTGCAACAAACATGGCAGAACCAGTGGCCTCCGACACAGAAGCGAGCGCTCAAGAGGCTTCGAGTTCACAGGTGCGTTTTTAGATTTAGAATATTTCAATTATAACCTGTATAAATGATGTTTCTCAAAGTGCAAACTCTCTTGTTACTCACCTGTCCAGCAGCATCTTGACAAAGTTGGCATCAGATGCCGCATTTGTTTTTGCCTTTTTGGCCCTCCATTGGGAAAGCTGGCCAGCAGTATTTACTCGGCTTGTCTGCCATGTATTTTCCCTCTCTTTTCTGGTGTGTTATGCCTCTGACAATGTCAGATGCTTCCTTAAAATTCTTTTTTTTTTTTTTTGTCTCAATTTAGGAGTCTTTGTTTGATCTGGGTGATCCACCATGTTTGCTGTAACTCTGCGGTTGCATAACCTCACGTGACTTTTTCAAACTGGCTGCCGAGTGGTTTGTAAGCAAACTAACACATGGTTAGGACACCCCGCATTAGGAAATAAAATGTATTGAAACAAGATGATGCATTCCAGCTATGGGGATGGGTATCAGCTCAAACATTTCAGAAAGGGGAGTGGATTAAATGGTTCCTGAACCAGCACATCGACCTGTGTCACTTTAAAGGGTGGGTGCTTTGGTCTTCTAAAGACCTTCTAATGGAAACAGTCTTTGTTGCTGCTCTCCCTGCTTTAGCCTTTCCATGCAGGTACATGGAAGGACAGGGAGGTGTGCTCTCCCTGTCTTTCCATGTAGGCAAATGGAAGGGCAGGGAAGTCCCTTAATCAATTCCATTTCCGTGTCCTTGATGCCTGCTTTGTTCTGTACCCTCTGCAGGGTCAAGTCAAGTTTATCTGTATAGCGCTTTTAATAGACATTGTCGCAAAGCAGCTTTACAGAATTTGAATGACTTAAAACACAAGCTAATTTTATCCCTAATCTATCCCAAATGAACAAGTCTGTGGCGATTGTGGCAAAGAAAAACTCCCTCAGAGGACATGAGGAAGAAACCTCGAGAGGAACCAGACTCAACAGGGAACCCATCCTCATTTGGGCAACAACAGACAACATGACTATAACATTAACAGTTTTAACATGAAGTCAGTTTCATTGATGTTATATCTCTTCATTGATGGAAACTTGAGTGCAAACTGTTCATGACAACTGCAGTCCTGAAGTTAGCAAGTCAACTGTAGTCCTCAGCCATAAAAGCATTACTGTAAGTGTCCAGAGCATCTTCCAAGTATGACTTTCAACTGTCCATATGGGGCTGTCCTCCACAGGAGCGATGTGATGAGACTCCAACCAGACATGGGGCATCAGGATGGATCAGGCAGGTCCGAGGAGCAGAAGAGGTCAGCATCTTGATCTCCGGATTGACATGTAACTCAGAGGGACAGATTGGGGGGAAAGAAGGGAAGAGAGAAAACACAGGTTGTTAAGTATGCCCAATGTCACCTGAATAAGTAGGAACAGTATACATTTTGCTCTGAGTGCAAGCAGAGACTCCGGCAAAACTAACTGACAGCATAACTAAAAGGGGACAGCCAGAAGGTAACACAGGCATGAGGGAGCCCCAGGACATAAAGCAGCCAGCCACTACACCATCAACAAACTCGAGTGAGCAAGCGAATGGGGGACTGACAGCATCCATACATCCAAATTTACCAAAACACTCAATGTCTGAGGACCCTCCAGATCTACTCCTTTACCTCATAAACACCATTAACAAAAGGCAGATATGTTTTCAGCCTAGACTTAAATGCTGAGACTGTCTGATTCCCGGACACCACTTGGAAGGCTGTTCTATAACTGTGGAGCTTTGTAGGAAAAGGCTCTGCCTCCTGATGTAGCCTTCACTACATGAGATACCAGCAGATAGCCTGCACCTTTTGATCTAAGTAGGCATGGTGGGTCATAAAGAACCAGAAGTTTGCTCAGGTACTGTGGTGTGAGACCATTCAGTGCTTTTAAAGGTCAATAGTAGTATTTTATAATCAATACGAAATTTGATTGGGAGCCAATGCAGTGTGGTTATGACAGGAGTGATGTGGTCATATTTTCTAGTTCTAGTAAGGACTCTTGCTGCTGCATTTTGAACTAACTGGAGCTTGTTTATGCACTTATTGGAACATCCAGACAGTAAGGCATTACAGTAATCCAACCTGGAGGTAACAAAAGCATGAACTAGTTTTTCTGTGTCATGTAGTGACATTTAAATTTCTTATCTTAGCAATATTTGAGAGGAAAGAAAGCTATCTGGGTAATGTTATCGATGTGAGTTTCGAATGAAAGACTGGGGTCAATAATCACCCTGAGGTCTTTTACTGCTGCACATGAAGAAACAAAGGCCATCTAGAGTTACGATGTAATCAGAAAACTTACTTCTACCTGCATGCGGTCCTAGTACAAGTACTTCAGTCTTGTCAGTGTTAAGCAGAAGGAAGTTAATAAGCATCCAGTGTCTAATGTCCTTCACAAATTCCTCAATTCTATTAAGCTGGTGTGTCTCATCTCGTTTTGCAGAAACATACAACTGTGTGTCATCAGCATAACAGTTGAAACTAATACAATGTTTAAGAATAATATCACTTAGAGGTTATATATATATATATATATATATATATATATATATATATATCATTATCTCTAGCCGCTTTATCCTTCTACAGGGTCGCAGGCAAGCTGGAGCCTATCCCAGCTGACTACGGGCGAAAGGCGGGGTACACCCTGGACAAGTCGCCAGGTCATCACAGGGCTGACACATAGACACAGACAACCATTCACACTCACATTCACACCTACGGTCAATTTAGAGTCACCAGTCAACCTAACCTGCATGTCTTTGGACTGTGGGGGAAACCGGAGCACCCGGAGGAAACCCACACGGACACGGGGAGAACATGCAAACTCCACACAGAAAGGCCCTCGCCGGCCCCGGGGCTCGAACCCAGGACCTTCTTGCTGTGAGGCGACAGCGCTAACCACTACACCACCGTGCCGCCATATATATATATATATATATATATAAATAAAAAAAATACATTTACATCAACATGCTGATAGCAATCAGTTAAATAAGACCTGAGCCAGGAGAGGGCTGTTCCCCTAACTCCCACAACTTTTTCTAGTCTGTCCAGAAGAATGGAATAATCAGTGGTATCAAATGCTGCACTAAGGTCAAGCAACACAAGCAGCGAGAGACAGCCCTGATCAGAAACCAACTGTAGGTTGTTTACTACTTTAACCAGAGCTGTCTCTGTGCTATGATGAGGTCTAAATCCTGACACATACATTTCATGGATGCTATTCCTATGTAAATATGAGCAGCATAACTGCTGTGCCACAGCTTTTTCAAGGATCTTGGAGATAAAGGGGAGGTTTGATATTGGCCGATAATTGGACAGCTGACAGGGATCAAGGTCAGGTTTTTTAAGCAGGGGTTTGATAACTGCTAGTTTAAAGGATTTGGGTACATAGCTGATCTTAAGAGAAGAATTTATTATTTTTAGAAGCGGTTCAATTACTTCAGGTATTATCTGTTTTGAATAGATGTGTCGGTAAGGGATCTAGTACACAATTTGAGGCTTTTGATGCGGAGATTAATGAAAGTAATTAAATTTCTCTAAGGGGAGTAAAGCATTCTAATTGCTGATCTGATAGTTATATTGTTAACTACAAGTTCACTTACATTGACCTTAAAGTAGTAGTTTGAATTTTTTGTCAGATATTTTCAATTTTGGCATTGAAAAAATTAATGAGATTGTTGCTACTACATACTGCAGGTGTGCATGTGTCTACAGTGGACTTATTCCTGGTTAATTTTGCTATAGTATTAAATAGGAATCTAGGATTATTTTTTTTTATCTTCTGTTAGGGAGGAGAGATATGTTGATCTAGCAGCACTAAGAGCTTTTCTATACTCCAGGAAGCTCTCCTTCCAAGCTAATTTGTACGCTACCAATTTTGTTTGATGCTATTTATGTTCCAGTTTTCGAGTGGTCTGTTTTAAAGTGCGAGTGTCATTATACTAGGCTGCTAATTTTTTCTCTCTGATTATTTTCCTTTTAAGAGGAGCTACATTATCTAAAGTATAGCGGAACGTTGACGCTAAGCATTCACTTGTCTGATCAAGTTCTGTGGGGGCTGACAGTGACCCAATCAAAGTTGATAACTCTGGGAGATAATTTATAAAGCTCTGTGCAGTAGTTGACTTGTATGTACGTTTAATACAGTAGCGTGGTGAGGTGCATATATTATTACTCAGACATATTTTGAATGAGATGAGATAATGATCTGAGAACTTCAGACCATGGAAGTATGACCCTATATTTTCTACGTTTAACCCAAAGGTTAGTATTAGATCAAGAGTGTGACCACCATTATGGGTCGGTCCTATGACATTCTGATTAACCCCTACTGCAGGCATCACCAAATTGATGATGGATCCGGACCCAGTGATGGTTCTGTCTGAACCCGTGACCAATGGTAAATTCACGAGATTAAGTAATTTTCATGGAGCATTATTTTGGACGGTCGTGGCTATTGACAGCGGGCGCTGCTACTCCAATTAATACGACAATAGCTTCACTCAGTTGAGCCAATAAAATCGTTAGTTTACCCAGCGCACCACAGCAGAGCAACAAGCAGAGAGGAAGAGAGTTAAGAGACAACCGACCAAGACAACATGGCTTGCTCCAAAAGGCGGTGGAAAGTAGACAAGGAAAATCATTGTTTTAAAGATGAATGGACGGAGAAATACATGTTCATTCTTCCGGTGAGTAGTTCAAAATCAGTGTGCCTCATATGCTCCGAAAACGTAGCATTAATTAAAAGCAGCAACGTGAAGCGCCACTACGAAACAAAGCACAGCTCTTTTGAGCAAAGTTATCCCCTTAAGTCCGAGCTGAGGGCACGCAAAATAACCGAACTGCAAGCACAGTATGACCAGTCTACCCGACTCATCGCACATACGTTTACAGTCCAGCAACGTGCAAACAAATGTTCCTTAAAAGTAGCGTGGATTTTGGGGCAACATAAAAAAAACATTTAGTGATGAGACAGTTGTGAAGGAGTGCTTAAACGCCGTTGCTGAGACATTATTTGAGGGAAAACAAAAAGATGAGATGTGTGAAAAAAATCAAACAAATCCCGATGTCAGCTACAACAGCAACCAGAAAGTCAGAAATATTAGCAGATGATGTACTGGCACAGCTTGATGCAGCTATTCAGAGTGCACCATGCCTATCTTTGGCCATTGACGAGTCTACAGATGTTACTGACAATGCCCAGCTTTTGGTGTATGTGAGATTTTTTCACAAAGATAAGAAGGAGCTCTGTGAGGACCTGCTGGGTGTAACACCACTTGAAACACACACAAGAGGAGAGGACATGTATGCAGCAATAAAAGAGATGCTGAGAAAGAGGGGCATAGATATGAAGTGGGTTGTCTCTGTCACCACAGATGGTGCCCCTTCCATGGTGGGAAAAGAGAAGGGGGCTGTGCCCCGGATGAAAGAGGACAACCCAGATCTTATTGCTTACCACTGTCTCATCCATCAGACTGTTCTGTGTGCCACCATATCAGAACAATTTGCTGAAATAATGAACACCGTGATGAAACTCAACTTCCTTAGAGCATCCTCATCCCTTCAGCATCGCCTCCTGAGAGAATTCCTGGAAGATGTTGAGGCAAAGGCTAATGACCTGCTACTGCACAACAATGTGAGGTGGCTGAGTAAAGGGAATGCACTGGGACGTTTCTGGTCTGTTTGAAAAGAAATAGCAGCTTTCTTAGAGCAGGTCAAGAGTCAGAGAGCAACACAGTTTTCGATTTTTCTGCAAGATGAGCACAAGATGGAGATGGTTGCCTTTTTGGTTGACATTACATCACATCTTAATGAGCTCAATTTAAAGCTACAGGGCCAAAACAATTCAGTTGCTGATTTGATGAAAGCTGTTCACTCTTTCCAGAGGAAGCTGGACATTTTCAAAGAAGATCTTGAAGGAGAGTGTGAACACTTCCCAAAACTGCAGGAACAGATTCAGGGTGAGAGAGATGTTTCTCCCTATGTTGACTTCATTAACAAGCTGATTTAGAAATTTCAGTAACAGGTTCAACAGCGGGCGGCACGGTGGTGTAGTGGTTAGCGCTGTCGCCTCACAGCAAGAAGGTCCGGGTTCGAGCCCCGTGGTTGGCGAGGGCCTTTCTGTGCGGAGTTTGCATGTTCTCCCCGTGTCCGCGTGGGTTTCCTCCGGGTGCTCCGGTTTCCCCCACGGTCCAAAGACATGCAGGTTAGGTTAACTGGTGACTCTAAATTGACCGTAGGTGTGAATGTGAGTGTGAATGGTTGTCTGTGTCTATGTGTCAGCCCTGTGATGACCTGGCGACTTGTCCAGGGTGTACCCCGCCTTTCGCCCGTAGTCAGCTGGGATAGGCTCCAGCTTGCCTGCGACCCTGTAGAACAGGATAAAGCGGCTACAGATAATGAGATGAGATGAGATGAGGTTCAACAGCTTCTACCTTGGGCAGCAGCTCCTCCTGCTAATTCAGAATCCTTTCCTCATCAGAGAAGTCAGAGGATTTTCAAAGGAGGCGACTCAGACATTCAAGTGGGCACACGCAGGATCTCCACAGCTTGAGCTCAGTGATCTGCAAGGAAATGCTGCATTAAGAGAGCATTTTGAGACAACTGATCCTGCTAATTTCTGGTTACAGACTGTTTGAGTGTGTGTTCCCTGGTCTAACCAAAGTAGCACTGCACACCTTGACTATGTTTGGATCGACTTACAGCTGTGAGTCAGCTTTTTCTACTATGAGCATTGTCAAAACCAAGTACTGTTCTAGGCTCAACAATGAACACCTACATAATTATCTGCATGAGAATGGCACTAACTCCATTCCAACCAAGATTTAAATTACTGGCAGGTCAGCCACATGCCCATTTTTCTCATTAAGAAAAGTAAAAGAAGAATTATTAAAAGAGAAAAGTTCAAAGAAAAATGTTCTGTTTGCATTTCCCCCCCTAAAAAGCCACTTGTTTTCTGAAGATGTGGACTTTTTTTCCTTGAAAAGTAGGCCCTCATTTTTTTAGGCTGGGACCTCCTTATTTTAAGAACAAAGAAGAGAAAATGTTAAGTCAATGCTCTGTTTGCACTTTTTAGTTAATGTTTTCTGAGTTGACTTTTTTACTTGAAGTGTAGGCCTTCAATTCTTCAGGTTGGGACCTCTTTAAGAGAAAAAGGAGTTATTCCACTCTGTTTGCACTTTTTTTACTTATTTTATTCTGAGGTTTGTTTTCTTTAATCTGAAATAAAGGCCTTGAATTTATTTTCCTGGGACTACTTTTATTTATGGTAAAAGAGATAGTTGTGTACTCAGTTCATTTCCTACATTGGAAATTAACAATTAATTTTGTTGAAACCATATGAAAACGTGGACATAGGGGAAGGCTATAAGACACAAGCTGGACTTCGGTTCGGACCTTCTACTTGGACAAAATTTAATAACTGGACCTCAGTGACTTTTAATTGAATACCCCTGACCTAGATGATCATTATAAATAACTGTGACGCTGACGCCTCCTCTGCCAGTTAGACAAGGCTGGTGTATATAACTGTATCCCGGAGGACTAGCTTCATTTAATGCTATATATTCATTTGGTTTAATCCATGTTTCAGTTAAACAAAGTACATTAAACTCCTGTTGAGTAATAAGTTCATTAACCATTAGCGCTTTAGATGTAAGAGATCTAATATTTAATAGCCCGACCTTTTAGATCAAAGGTGCTGGCAGCGGCTGTACAGTTAGTATGACCTAATTTTATATTGATTAGATTACTGGAACAAACTGAGTATTTCTACTTTTTTGTTTAGCTCGGGAAACAGACAGTCTTGATGTAGTGGACCCTGAGTGACGACTCTGTGCTGCTAGTAGTCAGTCAGTTTAGCCTGTTCGTCTGCTCCCTGGCCTTTGCTGGGTCTTTGCTGCTGCTCTCCCTGCTTTAGCCTTTCCATGTAGGCACATGGAAGGGCAGGAAGGTGTGCTTTCCCTGCCTCAAGGTTTTCCACGTAGGCATGTGGAAGGGCAGGGAGGTCCCATATTCCGACCTTAATCATTGTCATCTCTGATGCCTGCTCTGTTCTGTACCCCATGGGGGAGGGGGTTTGCTGCTGCTGCTCTCCCTGCTTTTAGGCTTTCCATGTAGGCATATGGTAGGGCAGGAAGGTGTGCTCTCCCTGCCCCAAGGCTTTCCATGTATGCAGGTGGAAGGGCAGGGATATTCCAGAACAGAGCCACCTGCCAAATACAACTTGTTGCAAATATTGCACGTTCATCAAAGGTTCTTTGATGAAAGTGGTCCAGACAGAAATTATGATCAGTTTCTTTTTAATGATAAACCTGGGGCTGCCTTCAATAAGTTGGTCAAAATTGGGGGTAATTGAGGATAATGCAATCCAGAGGTCATGTTCAACACTGTTTGTTTCTGCTTTTGTTGTTTAGCTGGGTGAGGGCAGAAAAGCCAGCTTCGCATAAATATGTGGTACTGAATGACAAAAGCACTCTGATTGCATGGTTAGCAAGAGCAGGATACTTGCATACATCACTGCATCAGAAGTGAGGGAGACTCAACTCTGAGAACTTCTTTTTGAGGATCATGATTGCATGATATCTCAACCAGTTGAGTTTCTGCTTCAGATTGCAAAATTAGTTTCCACATCAACTCTGAATGGCTCCCTTATCCACAAATAGGCCAACACCATCTCCTCTTCTGGAAAGTAATTGCAAAACCGCACATGCAGTTTCTCCAAATGGGCACTGATCACCCTTTTCAGCACTGAGCTGTCAGAGTCAGTCAGTTTTTTTTTTTATAAATGTATTTTCTATTTATTTATTCATTTATTTAAAACTTCATGACACACATTTGCTAACATGTACAGCCTGCTGTTAGTTACATGCTTGGTCCATAGAGTCAACTTTTTTTGAAGGCGTTAACCGATTTGAGCAAACAAAGTTATGCCCCCTCCCTTGTAATGACACTTTCAGTACATTCAAATGATCTAAAATGTCTGCAAGATAAGAAAGCTGAGCAATCCACCAGTCATCGTTTAAAATGTTCTGCTAGATCTGACTTCAGCAAGAAAAGCTGCCAGATCGCTTCTAAGATCATAAGCAAAGGATAACACGTTGCCCTTGGAGAGCCAGCGGACTTCAGCATGATAGAGGAGGTGTTCATGCCCACTCCCCATCTCTTGACAAAACGCTTGACAAGACTTGGTATTCTTTGCATTATGCTTAATGTAATTGACAGCCTTCACCACACTTTGCAGGGTTTCGTGAAGTCGTGAAGCTCTGGCACATTGTTTTTCCAAGCTAATGCTTCTCTGTGTCAAAAACAGTGGTTCCACATTGCATTCGGTTCAGCTACATCCAGAATTATTTTCACAACTCCTGAATGTTTGCCTGTGATTGAGGCTGCTCTGGCTGTTGTCACACCAATACACTTTGCCCAGCTCAGCCCCACTGAATTCAAATATGTATCCAATGCAGAAAAAAAATCTCTGCTGCAGTGGTGGATTTCAGCAAATTTGCACTGAACAAAAACTGGTCTTCAGAGTAATCATTCCACATGTACTTCACAAATGCCAGCAGAATTGCACAGTTAGCCATGTTGGTGGATTAATCAAAATTGTAAAGTGAAACAGTTGCTAGCTTGGAGACGCTTCATTATCTGATGCTCAGTGTCCTTAGACATGACGCAGACACTCCGATGAACTGTGTCATTTGACATGGGAATTTTGTTTAATTTTTTTGCTTTTGAGTCACTTAGAATTTTGGTGCACATGGCAATGGCATAAGGACGTATAGGCTTTATCTGCAGTACTATGGGCCTTTTTACACTTAGCAATTCGACATGAAACCAGATGTGAAGCACAGACTGCCTGCTCCTGTACTATACACGTGTGTTCAGAAGTCTTTTGGGAAGCCTCAAGATTTTGACTCTTACTTTAAAAATGTCGAGAGGCTTATCTTTGTAGTTGACATGCTTTGTAATTTGGAAGGTTTCATGCATTTGTTAACAAGCAATTCACTACACGGGACACGGTGGTTTGTGCTCACCATGCTTGTAACAGCAGAGGGAAATCCATATCTGAGCAAATCCAGGTCATATGTCCTTTTATATTATTTTAAGTTCGAATGAATATTTCCCCCCAGCTGGTGCTTAGTCTAGAATGAGATTTGCCAGACGATTGCAAGAATAGCTATAATGTCAAGCCTACACGTGAAGTTTAGCACAGTGAAGCGTGCAGTGCACTTGCCAATCAACCCGTATCACACATCTGACGGGATGTGCCAGTAAATTTGAAATTAAACATGAAGGTAGGCTTATGTGATTTGGTTGAATGAGTGTTCAGTTTGGTGCTAAGCAACTTCAGATCCAGGATCAGTTTATAGAGGGTGATGTTAGAATTGATGTGTTTAGGAGCTGACTAGTTTTAAAATGTTTAATTTCCAACTGTGGCTCGTGATGCTTTCAGAATTTGCCACATCCCAAATTTGGGTCGTGACCCACAGGTTGAGAAACGTTGATATAAACTACATACAAAACGTGAAGGAATTGTGGATACCTCAGACCAACACATAATGGCTGGCAATTGATTTGCTTGAAACACAACACTAAACTGGTCATCATTTCAGAACTTTTTAACACTGGTTTGAGTGATTCTGCCCAACAGGAAGTCAGCCATTTTGTATTTTCTGCATTCTTCACATATGTTTAGCAAACTCTTTGAACACCTTTAGAGTTCCTTGAAATTTATTTGGAATAAACTTGAGACATATGTGATGATAAATTGTGAAGGAATAGTTGATACCTCAAATGTACACATTAATGGTGAGCAGTTGATTTTCTTGAGATGTGACAAAACCCAGATGCAAAGTGGTTCATGATCATGATACGGTTACTTTAATGTTCATTAAATTTGGCATGAGTGTTGTTTTAGAAACTTTTAACATTGGTGTGAGCAACTCTGCCCAAAAGGAAGATGGCCATTTTGGATTTTCCACATTTTCACATACTTTTAATAAACTCTTTCGAACTCCTCCTATAGACTTCATCAGATTTCACTGAAAATTGGTTGCAATAATCTTCAGACATGCATGATGATAAATTGAGAAGGAAAAGTGGATAACTCACAGGGATACTGATTTGCATGAAACAACACACCAAAACAGGAGGCGTTGTTTTTGTTTTTTAAATTGGTTTTACCAGTCCTAAATCTTGCATGGTTATGAATGGCTCAGTCCTGATTACACCAGTGTGGCAATTATGAGGTCATGGTACTACCAATACCAATACTGCAGGTTGAGCTAGGGTTTATATATCGATTTTGTGGGTTTACCAGAAGGGGTGTTTGGTGTGTGTATGTGTACAACCCCAAAACCAAAAAAAAGTTGGGATAGTGTGTAAACTGTAAATAAAAACAGATTGTGATCATCTGCAAATCTCAGAAACCTTATATTTCATTGACAATAGTACAAAGACAAAATATCAAATGTTGAAACTGAGATACTTTATTGTTCTTTGAAAATATATGCTTATTTTGAATTTGATTAGATTACTGTAGTAATCCCTGATGTTGGTGGGGCACAGAAGCACGGCAGGCGAGAGTTGGTGTTCACACAGACACTTTATTTTGCTGTTTTCACTAGCTTTTTAGCTTTTCTCACACACGCAACACACACGTGTTCTGGTCAGGGGAGAGATTCTTCTCTGCTCTCCCCCTCCTTTTATACTCCATCCCTGCAACAAAGACGCACACACACATTAATTGACACCAGGTGTAATGACTTAGCCACTTACCTTCCCCGACCCCGCTCTCCATTCACAGACTGCTGTTTGGCCACGCCCCCACTGCCACATACCCCCACCGCCTGACTCAGGCTGGGGAGCCGTCCATCCTGAAGCTGACCCCCCCGACGGGACAGGAAGTCCGCCACCACCATCTGTGCCCCCAGCCTGTGGATCACCTCGAACTTAAATGGCTGGAGAGCGAGATACCAACGGGTGATCCACGCATTGGCATCCTTCATGCGGTGGAGCCACTGGAGGGGTGCGTGGTCCGAACAGAGAGTGAAAGGGTGCCCCAGCAGGTAGTATCGGAGGGTGAGGACAGCCCACTTGATGGCAAGACACTCCTTTTCAATTGTGCTGTACTTGCTTTCGCGCATCGACAGCTTTCAGCTGATGTACAGCACCGGGCGCTCCTCACCCTCCACCTCCTGGGACAAAACGGCCCCCAGCCCCCTGTCTGATGCATCAGTCTGCAAAATAAAGGTGAGAGAGAAGTCAGGGGAGTGTAAAAGTGGCCCCCCACACAGTGCAGCTTTTACCTCAGAGAAGGCCTGTTGGCATTGCTCCGTCCACTGGACCGGATCTGGAGCCCCCTTTTTAGTGAGGTCGGTTAGCGGGCTGGTGACGTCCGAATAGTTAGGTAGAAACCTACAACAATAGCCAGCCAGCCCCAAGAACCGCCTCACCTCCTTTTTGGTCTTGGGCCTCAGGCAGGCCACAATCGCTGCAGTCTTGTTAATTTGGGGACGCACCTGCCCATGACCCAAGTGGAACCCCAGATACTGTACTTCCACTCGCCCAATCGCACACTTTTTCGGGTTAGCTGTGAGGCCCGCTCGCCTCAGCGACTTTAGAACAGCCCTCAGGTGTTCCAAGTGCCGTGGCCAATCATGACTGTAGATTATGATGTCATCTAGATAGGCGGCCGCGTAGGCAGCATGAGGGCAGAGGACCCTGTCCATAAGCCGCTGGAACGTAGCGGGCGCCCCAAACAACCCAAAAGGGAGCATGACAAATTGGTGTAAACCAAATGGTGTGGAGGAGGTCATTTTCTCTCGGGATAGAGGAGTCAAGGGGATCTGCCAATATCCCTTGGTTAGATCCAGTGTCGAATAAAAGCGAGCAGCGCCTAACCGATCAAGCAACTCATCAATGCAAGCCATTGGGTACGCGTCAAATTTAGACACCACGTTGACCTTTCTATAGTCCACACAGAACCGGACCAACCCATTGGTCTTGGGAACCAGGACCACTGGGCTGCTCCAGTCACTGTGGGACTCCTCGATCATGCCCATTTCGAGCATGGCCTTGAGTTCGTCCCAAACCACCTTTTTCTTGTGTTCGGGCAAGCGGTAAGGGCGGCTACGCACTACCACCCCCGGGGGTGTTTCTATGTGGTGTTCTATGAGGTGGGTACGACCCGGAAGGGGCGAGAACACGTCGGAAAATTCCTTCTGCAACTTGGCTACCTCCGTGAGTTGGGTCAGCGAGAGGTGGTCTCCACAAGGGACCGGAGGGGTCCGAGATGTTATCTTTTTTTTTACCTCCGGCCCCAGTTCCGCCTTCTCTGGGACTATCGACACCAACGCCACAGGGACCCCCTCATTCCAGTGTTTTAAAAGGTTGAGGTGGTAGACTTGCAGTGCCCCACCCCTATCCGTTCGCTTCATCTCATAGTCGACGTCCCCGACTCGCCGTGTGACCTTGAAGGGCCCTTGCCACTTGGTGACTAATTTAGAACTCGACGTGGGCAATAATACGAGTACTTTGTCTCCCGGTGTGAACTCTCTAAGGTGTGTGCCCCTGTCATACAGCCGGCTTTGACGTTCTTGTGCCTGCCGTAAATTCTCCTGGGTTAGGTGCGTGAGGGTGTGGAGTTTTGCACGCAGGTCAAGAACATGCTGGATTTCATTTTTACTCGGTGAAGGTACCTCCTCCCAGTTTTCCCGCAGCACATCCAGAATGCCACGCGGCTTATGCCCATATAATAATTCAAAGGGAGAAAACCCTGTGGAGGCTTGTGGGACCTCTCGTACTGCGAATAACAGGGGCTCGAGCCACTTATCCCAATTACGCGCGTCTTCACTTACAAATTTCCGGATTATGTTTTTGAGTGTCTGGTTAAATCGCTCTACTAATCCATCCGTTTGTGGGTGATATACACTGGTGCGGATTGACTTAATCCTCAGTAACCCATACAGCTCGCGCAATGTGCGAGGTACCTTGGTCTGTCAGGATTTCTTTCGGAATCCCGACCTGGGAGATAAAGCGGAAGAGTGCCTCTGCAATACTGCGTGCTGAGATATTGCGGAGAGGTACTGCTTCCGGATATCGCGTTGCATAGTCCACTAGAACTAAAATAAAGCGATATCCCCGTGCTGACCGATCTAATGGCCTGACGAGATCTATCCCAATTCGCTCAAACGGGGTCTCAATTAGAGGAAGAGGGCGCTTTTGGAGTGGCCGCAGGATTGACTAATTGGCATTCACGGCACGCCGCACACCACCGATGGACATCCCCGCGAATCCCTGGTCAATAGAACCGGGCCACTATTCGGGCTAGTGTTTTGTCTTGCCCCGAGTGTCCAACCATGGGATTAACGTGAGCCGCATGGAATACGAGTTCCCTACGGCTCTTTGGGATTAACAACTGGGTTACTTGTTCCTTAGTTTGAGTGTCCTGCATCACTCGGTACAATCTATCTCTAATAATGGCAAAATAGGGGAAGGTCGGTGCCGCGCTCAGCTAAAGAGTTTGACCATCGATCACTTGGTCAAACGCATGCCGCAGAGTCTTGTCCCGCGACTGCTTTAACGGGAAATCCCCAAGGGACTCCCCAAGAGAGGGAGGAGGAGCGGGCTGCTCCTCACTCTGACGCGGTATCGACGTGGATGGCTCTGCGACAGCTTCTCCAGCCAATGCCACACCAGGATCTTCCCGTGACCTACTAGGGCAGGACCCACTACATGTTAAATACTCCATTAATTCTTTAAATCCCGGGCAATCAGTACCCAAAATAAACGAGTGGGTAAGACGAAGACTAACCGCCGCCTTTATTCTATGAGTTTGGCCCCGGAATAGAATATGGATAGACACTAGCGGGTAATGGTGAACATCCCCGTGCACACACAACACCTTCACTGCTTGTGCTCCCCCCAATGCCTCACCTTGCACCAGACGTTGGTGAATTGAGGTCTGATTGCAACCAGAATCCACGTGATGTGTATCCCCTTGAATACTCACCGGTATGCGATACGTTCCGGCCCGATCGGGGGCGGTTTCTGGCGCATCAGGGATCCGGATGACAGCACCCACCTCCCTTGCAGAGCTCTGACTCTGGAGACACTCCGATTCCCCGCCACGCCAGCACTCCGGCCCAGGCTTTCCCTCTGCACTGGTGTTATGGGTGTCACTCACCTGAGGGGGAGACAACACAGACACAGAAGAGGGAGATGGGAGGACACCACGGGTGCAACAGGCCGGCTGGGGAGGAGCCAGCCGGCGCCTTCGTGGCAGGGGAATGGGGTGGAGAGGGCGACAAGAGATAGGAGGGAGAGAGAGAGAGGGAAGAGAGGCGAGGGGAGACGCCTCGTCTGCCTGCCATCAGAGCCACCTCTAGATGGTCCTCCGCCAGCTCGATGGCTCGTTCCAGCGACGCCGGGCAGTGACACTGGACCTATTCTGCCGTTCCTTCCGGAAATTGAGAGATAAACTGCTCCAGTGCCACCAGATCGATGATCTCCTCGGCGTTGCGGTCTTCCGCCCTCAGCCACCTCCGGCAGGCATCCCGGAGTTGCTGGCCAAATGCAAACGGCCAGCCGACCTCCTTCAGTGTCAGTGTCTGGAAGCGCTGACGATGTTGCTCCGGGGAGTGGCTGAGCCGCTGCAGGATGGCTTTCTTTAGGCCTGCATAGACCAGACAGCTGTCAGCAGGGAGCTGCTGCGCTGCGAGCTGCGCCTTGCCAGTCAGGAGCGGAAGGAGGTGTGCCGCGCGCTGCTCCAGCGGCCACCCCCACGCCTCGGCTGCTTGCTCAAAGAGAGCGAGGAATGCTTCTGGATTGTCCTGCAGTCCCATCTTCGTGAGGGTGGTGGCCGACGGCCCGGCTGGCGTGAGCAGGTGCCGGAACGCCTGGCGATCTTCCTGCTGGGCCAGCATCAAGGCATCGAAGCACTGCTGCTGCTCCTTCCGGAGGGTGATCAGCGCTTGATGCTGGTTCTGCTGGGCAGTAGCGAGGGCAAGGATGAGCTCTTCAAACGGGGAGGACTCCAGTGTTCTCTTCTGTGTCCCGGGTTTCGGCACCACTGTAGTAATCCCTGACGTGGGTGGGGCACAGAAGCACGGCAGGCGAGAGTTAGTGTTCACACAGACACTTTATTTTGCTGTTTTCACTAGCTTTTCAGCTTTTCTCACACACACAACACACACGTGTTCTGGTCAGGGGAGAGATTCTTTGCTCTCCCCCTCCTTTTATACTCCATCCAGGCAACAAACACACACACATTAATTGACACCAGGTGTAATGACTTAGCCACTTACCTTCCCTGACCCCGCCCTCCATTCACAGACTGCTGCTTGGCCACGCCCCTGCTGCCACAATTAGATTAGATTCACTTTATTCATCCCACATCAGGGAAATTCACATGTTACAGTAGCAAGAAAATGTCAAACAGATAACAAATAAAACTGAAATAAAAATTAGACAAACGAAGGATTAAATACAAAGGGCTATTTGCATTATCTACTGTGAAAAAGTATAGAAAAATTGCCTTATTGAGAGGCTCGGAAAAATTGCACATTACAAAAATTTGCCTGATATACAATTTCAGTTGCTCAACAGTTCGGGGTCTCCTTCGCTGTATTTTGCGCTTCATAATGTGCCAAATTTTTTAAATGGGAGACAGGTCTGGACTGCAAGCAGGCCAGTTTAACACCTGGACTCTTTTATTGTCAGTAACACATTTCAAAAAAGTTGGGACAGGGGCATGTTTACCACTGTGTTGCATTACCTCTACTATTAACAACACTCTGTAAACGTCTGTGAACTGAGGAGACCAATTGCTATTGTTTGGAAAGAGAAATGTCCCATTCTTGCCTGATATGCAATTTTAGTTGCTCAACAGTTCGGGGTCTCCTTTGCTGTATTTTGCGCTTCATAATGTGCCAAATGTTTTAAATGGAGACAGGTCTGGACTGCAAGCAGGCCAGTTTAGCACCTGGACTCTTTTATTACAGCGCCATGCAGTTTTAATATGTGCAGAAAGCGGTTTGGCATTGTTTTGCTGAAAGAAGCAAAAAAATCTTTTGCCAAGGAAAGCCTTCCCTGAAAAATATTTTGTCTGGATGGCACTATATTGCTCTGAAACGTGTATACATCATTCAGCATTAATGATGCCTTCCCAGATGTACAAGCTACCCATGTCGTGCACTAATACACCCTCATAACATCACAGATGCTGGCTCTTGAACTGTGCACTGATAAGTCGGATGGTCCCTCTCCTCTTTAGCCTGGAGGACGTGATGTCCATGATTTCTAAAAAGAATTTCTACCTTTGATTCATCAGACCTCGGGGACAATTTTCCACTTCACCTCAGTCCATCATAAAAGAGCTCCGGCCTAGAGAAGGTGGCGGTGTTTCTGGATGTTGTTTATATCTGGTTTTAACTTGCATTTGTGGATGCAGTAATGAACTGTTTTCACAGATGATGGTTTTCTGAAGTGTTCCTGAGCCATACAGTGATTTCCACTACAGACACGTGTCTGCTTTTAATGCAGTGTCGTCTGAGGGCCTGAAGATCACAGGCATCCAATGTCAGTTTTCAGTCTTGTCTCTTGCATACAGAGATTTCTCCAGATTCCCTGAATCTTTTAATGATGATGTGTGCCATAGATAATGTGATCCCCAAATTCTTTGCAATTTGATATTGAGGAACGTTATTTTTAAATTGTTGCACTTTTTGCCCACGCAGTCTTTCACAGAGCAGTGAACCCCTCCTCATCTTTACTTCTGCAAGACGCCGCCTCTCTGGGATGCTGACCTGTTACCAATTAACCAAATTAGTTTTTTTTTTGTTTGTGTGTTTAGCATTACACTTTCCAGTCTTTTGTTACCCTTGTCCCAACTTATCTGAAACATGTTGCTGACATCAAATTCAAAATGAGCATACATTTTTCAAAAAACAATAACGCTTCTCAGTTTTAACATTTGATATGTTGTCTTTATACTATTTTCAATGAAATATAGGGTTTCCATGATTTGCAAATTATCGCATTGTTTTTATTTACAGTTTACATAGCATCCCAACTTTTTTGGAAGTGTGTGTGTGTGTGTGTGTGTGTGTGTGTGTGTGTGTGTTGAGACACCTTTTTATTAACCCCGCCGACAGTAGTCGGAGGGGTTATTATTTTCACCTGCGTCAGTCTGTGTGTGTGTGTATCTGTCTGTCTGTCCGTGTGTCTGCAAGATATCTCAAGAACCAATGGATCGATTTGGACCAAATTTTGTACATGTGTTGCCAATCACCCAGGAAGGAAACCATTAAATTTTGGAGGTCAAAGGTCAAGGTCATGGCAGAACTTCGAAATTTTCACCCAATGTATTTTAATAGGGAAAAGGCGGGGTTTGCACTCGTTAGAGTGTCCCTGTCTAGTTTTGTATTGCAGTGGTGCAGCATATACACACTTCATCAGCTCCAGAGTGCCCCCTAGTTTGAAAATGCATATTTAAATGCTTATGGAATGCACGGAGATTCAGGAAATTTGCCCAACTGGATGTCATCCATTTTGCCTCAGAGTATGGTCAAATGTTGTTTGATCATTTGCCTTGGGTGTGGGCAGTGAACTCCATAGCGTTCCTAACATTTCTGAATGAGTTTATCTCTGTAGTTTTCACAAAGTTTGTCCAATCTTCACAATTTTTTGTGGAGGCATTATCAATTCAAGTCAAGTTTATTATATAGCGCTTTTAACAATAGACATTGTCGCAAAGCAGCTTTACAGAAATTGTCTTTAACCCTCTGGTGTCTGAGGGTATTTTCTTGCACTCTAATGATTTTGGCATGCTCTGATTTTGTCAATTTCAACAAATCTAAGCAGTATTTTCAAAGTCATATGGCTTTCATATTGAGCACAAGCTCAGCTACAATAATATCTATATAGTATGATTGTACTTTTTAAAAAATAACAGATAAATGAAGATGTTTTAAAAAGCAGTTTTAGAACTGTGTTGGAATATGTGAAAAAAACATGACCTTACCCATTCTATCGAACCATTTTGGTCACTTGAGGTGGTTCTGTTCAGTCTTAGGAATATACCAAGCACAAAATCTTAAATCTGCTCCATTGATTTTGGACAATTAACTGGCCATCAAAAAAAATGTATGTCCTATTGTTTTGGGATAGAGGGTTGGCGGTGGGAGGATGTATTCAATGAAAACTGTAAAAAATAAAATTCCATTCAATGAAGAGTGAAAACCCCTCCCACTGCCATCTCTTAATCCCATCAGATTAACTTTTAATCCCATCAGTTCAAGTCACAATAAGGTAATGTTTTTTTCACACGTTCCAACACAGTTCTAAAACTGCTTTTTACAACAGCTTCATTTATACTGGTATTTGACTTTATTTTGGTATTTGACTCTCTTCAGTGCATCTTGAAATTAACTCTTGCACTATTTTACTCAGTTCAGAGCTACAACCAACTGTTACTCTCTTACACAGTTACTCTGTAATACTCATCATCAGTGTCGCGGTTCTCAAGATTGAATTGAATCACTGTCCTGAATCATCCGAAGCACATAAAATCCGTGTGCTGTCTCACAACAAGTTTTACCTCCAAATAACCTGAACTATGTCTGACAGATTTTATTCTGTTTATGGTGGGCATTCCCACTGTGAAAGAGAAACCAATGGAAACTGAGAGTGAACGTGATTATCATGCCGTTACCAAGTGAATAGTCTTTTATGAATGCGTAAATGGGTGCTCCAGCTCTGGTGTGACTGAGTAAGGTGACAAGTATTATGCTTCATATAATTTAGGTAATTTAAAAACGATGATATTATTTGGCAGTGGGCACATCGGAAAGTGTAAAGTTTTTGTCAATATGTTTATCATGCTTGTATGATGAAAAACTCTCAAAGATATTTATCTAAATTCATGACCTACTCATTCTAAACTTGCTGAGCTTTGCCGGCAAAGCTCTCGACCCCAGAGGGTTAAACATGAACTAATTTTATCCCTACTCTATCCCCAATGAGCAAGCCTGTGGTGACAGTGGCAAGGAAAAACCTCCCTCAGACAACATGAGGAAATAAACCTTGAGAGGAACCAAACTCAAAAGGGAACCCATCCTCATTTGGGTGATAACAGACAACATATTTATAAATAACTTGCTTCTATAACGGTGCCCTATATAGTCACAAAGTATAACTGTGAAACCAGGAAATTCATTATAGTTTTAACATGAAGTCTGTTTTGTTGAAGTTATAAACTGTTCATTGATGGAAACTTGAGTGCAAAACTGTTCATGACAACTGCAGTCCTAGAGTTACCAAGTTAACTGTAGTCCTTAGCCATAAAAGCATTACTGTAAGTGTCCAGAGCCATCTTCCAAGTGTGACTTTTGACTGTCCGTGTGGGGCCATCCTCTACAGGAGCAATGTGATGAGACTCCAGCCAGACGTAGGGCATCAGGATGGATCAAGCAGGTATGAGGAGCAGAAGAGGTCAGCATCTCAATCTCAGGATCGACATGTAACTCAGAGGGACAGACAGAGTGGGGGGGGGGGGGGGGGGGGAGAAAACACAGGTTGTTAGGTATACCCAAATGTCACCTGATGAGTAAGAACAGTATACATTTTGCGCTGAGTGCAAGCAGGGACTCTGGCAAAACTAACTATGACAGCATAACTAAAAGGAGAGAGCCAGAAGGTAACACAGGCACGAGGGAGCCCCAGGACATAAAGCACTACACCAGCCAGCCACTACATCATTAACAAACCCAAGTGAGTGGGGGACTGACAGCATCCATCCATCCCAGTTTACCAAACACTCTATGCCTGAGGACCCTCCAGATCTACTCCTTTACCTAATAAAACTAACAAAAAGCTTGACTAAACAATTTTCAGCCTAGACTTAAACACTGAGACGGTGTCTGAGTCCTGAATACTACTTCGAAGCCTGTTCCATAACTGTGGGGCTTTGTAAAAAGGCTCTGCCCCCTGATGTAGCCTTCACTATATGAGGTACCAGCAGATAGCCTGCACCGTTTGATCTAAGTAGACATGGCGGGTCATAAAGGATCAGAAGTTCACTCAGGTACTGTGGTGCGAGACCATTCAGCACTTTAAAGGCCAATAGTAGTATTTTATAATCAATATGAAATTTGATGGGGAGACAATGCACTGTGGATAAGACAGGAGTGATGTGGTCATATCTTCTAGTTGACGGACGCACCATTTCCTTGGAGTAAGTTGGGGCTCGCTAGCTGCCAAGCTGGTTACAGGCATGAGTTGCGGCGCTTGCTAACGGAGCCTAGCCGAGGAGCTAGGATGATCTCAATGTGCCTAGAGTGACACTCTAGTATATCGCCACCATCTGGCATCAGAGAGAGTGGCTTTTTCACCCATCTGCTATATTGCTCTGAGACAGTTCATTGGATTCATGTTAGCTTTGAAAGAATTATTAATTATAATGATATCCACATGTCCCGAGAGACTCTGGTATAGTACCGCTATCTGGTAACAAAAGTGGCTTTTTCAGCACTCTCAGCTTAGTTTAAAAAATAAATAAATAAACCCTCTTAATTGTCATGTTGTGTTAATGTCATGTATCAAAGGAGGTGCGAATGTTCATCGCTGCTTGTGGCCATATTTAACTACTGTTTCTCTATTTTCCTGTATTTCAATAAATCACATCTTATTGACCTTTTATTGCCTTATATTTATTACTTTGATACTGCATGAAGCCAAACTATTGAGTACTAATCATTTTGCTGTTATTATTATTTCTCTCAAGTTCCATTGTGGTTTTACAAATCTTTTAAATAAAGCTTTTAATTTTAAATCTATTTAAAATTGTACCCTATGAAAGGGGATATTTTATGAGACTGTCTGTCTTTATTAAACTGATTATTTTATTAGACTCAGAAATTAAATTTAGAGTCATGGTACCTGCATTTTGGGTACTTCATTTCCACTACAAGTGTTTCTTAAAACAAAAATGTTGCTCAAAATTTTTATTTTGTTATATAGGAGGGTTTTAACAAAGCCATTGCCCTGGTGGGAGCAGAATTCCTAGATCGGTTGCATTACTATCAAAATGCATGGCTCCCAGCACGAGCGATAGTGGAGGCTGCTATTCAGACAAGATATCAGGTAAACAAGATTTGCAATAATTATTTGCAACATATGATGTTCAGTGAACATGTAAAGAATTGCAGTCTTGCATGTAATGCTTATTCTTAAGATGGTTGTTCATACTTAGGTGGATGCCAGTGGAGAGATAGTTTTGTTGGCTCAAGGTGGGTGCCCTTGGAAAGAACATCTCTTCTCCCTGGAAAAAGAACTTAAACTGGATATAGAAATAAAGTTTGTGCTCTATCCAGACCAAAATGGGCATTGGAGAGTCCAGTGCGTGCCAGCAGGACTCAACACATTCCACAACAGGTGAAGGTCAATTAATTGAAGTTGTTGGATTTTGGTTTTGTTAGTGTTGAAATGTTAGCTGTTGCGAATTACATTTCCATTTTATAGCTTTTCAAGAGGTATGATAAATCATTTAAATATATTCAGAGCAGTCACTTGGTGATTTGTCCAGCCATTTTCAAGATAGATTTAAAAAAAAAAAAAACTACTAACATCGTTAAATTACTGAAATAATATGACCATATGGTCAAGTCAGATGCCTTATATAACAATTTTGTTGGGTAGATCTGTGCTTGACACTGAGTAGACTCTGTGTGAGCAACTACCCAGGTAACAATTTTACGTAGTAACTACGTACTTACACCATAGTGGTTTGGTAGATGTTATGTAGTGTTTTTACGTAGTTACTACGTAAAATTCTGGACTACCAGCAATGTTTTTACTACGTCGTAAAGTTACGTAGAGAAATTACATACCCACTACCCTATGGGCACCTTCCCACTACCCTATGGATACTTTCACACTCCATATGGGCACGTTCTCACCACCTTACATTTTCACATTCTTTCTACTACCTTACAAAACCCGAGTAATATTATGCAGAAAGCATGGAAGAAGCAACAATATTTTGCATAGTCGGTGCATTTATTTCAACAAAAAATAGCTGCATCAGCCAGGTTAGGCTAGAAATGTGGGGAGAAAAAATAAATAAATAAATATATATATATATATATATATATATATATATATATATATATATATAAAATCGTGTGTACTAGTACACAGGTCATGTGTTGTAGTTTCACAGGATGAAATAGATTAATACATGTATTACCTGAATCAAATCAAATGTAATCATGAATATGCAAAGGAACTTAAAGGTATTATCCTGCACTTTTATGATGGCCGCTGGTCAGATATGTTACACTATGTTGCACATATGTTACACATGTTACACTAAAATGGCATAAAAACCTACAGAGACTGACTGCAATATTTACACACATGCCAACCATTATTTTTGTTCTGTCTCTAGAAAATATTTAATGGTGAACCAGTATTCAATAATAATAATAATAATTCAAGAAATTCTAGCAGTGAAAGAGCTAACGGCTGTCTCTGGTTTCCGAATCAGTTGAATGGTGGGTTGGTACAGTAGTTGTCTCCTTAGTTGTAGCAGCCACAGCAGCACGAGCCTGCAAATATAATTATAATCATTGATAAATTGGGAAATCTTTGTTTACCATTATATGGTCAGATTAAGTGATGTATGTACACGTAAAACATTTGCAAGAGGTAAGTACCTACAGATAATTCTGCACAATTTCATCTAGGCGCATCAGAACCTTTCTCTGATAATCTATAAAAACACATAAAAAGGAAATGTTTAGTGTCATGGGCCACATAAAAACGAGTGAGCATTATGCATTTATGAATTAAAGCCATATAAATTTAAAAAATGGTTGAATTTTATGATAAAATGCCATACATCAGTAAGTAATATTATTGGTACTGGATGTCACTACACAGATATTCAGACTGATGGATCACAAATGCAAGTCATTTATTCAAGTAGTGTTTCTATCTTTTCATAAAATGTGTATGCTAGCATGTCTCTTTTGTAAGTAAGAATAGAACTCACTGTCTATTTTGCCGTGGATCTGTACTCCTTGGCCTGAACAGCGCTTCAAGGTCCTCTGTATCTGAGACAAATTTGCAAACCAATTAATATCTTGCAAAACGAATGGAATTAATTAAGCTAATGGTAAGATTTTACTGTTTGTCTTTAATGAATGTAATATGCAAACCTTGGAGATGAATGATATTACCAAGAGATAAAAAGAAATTCCACCCAAGTTAATTTTCTATAGATTGCATAATCAATGCATGTAACAGTAAAACAAACTGAAATGGTGTGGAACAGCTTTATGAAACATTCCAAATACCCCAATCAGTAGTCTACATATGTTACAGAATAAATTTTGTGAAACAATTTAGTTTTTAAATTTCACCAAACATTCATATTAGGATGCATGTTTATCAGTTTATATTGTAACAATACTAGATAACTGAGTAAAGTCATCTTTTGATTGAAATCAAGAGGTAGTTAAACCTTCACAGCTTTAAACCATGGTTTAAAACAAGTGAATGAAATTACCCCATAAAGGATCCACACTAACATTCAATAACAGGGTTGCCACTGGGAGCCGGGACTCCTACACCACGGTCATCATCCCCCACAAACAATATGGCGCCGCGGCACGCTTTCCTGCGGTGGATACTCATACACTAAAATTCGTTAAAATAAACATTTAACAATAACATTTGCATATAATATATTGTCAGACTTAATCACCTTACATTCACATAGTGACGACAATAGCAAGGGTAACATTCTTACCTTGAAAGATTCTGTCGATCAAAGCTCTCCAATTATAACGAAACACCTTCCCTTCGCACAAATAAAAAAAAAAAACTGGGATGCGGGAAGTCAATCCTTCAACGGGTTTTGAAAGACCGACGCGATCCGGAGCCGGCAAAGCATGATGGGATAGAGGTCAGCCAGCATATGCCCTTTTCCTGCCAAGTTAACAGGGTGGGGTGGTGGAGAGGGTCACAGGATAGGGGCTGGTATTGGATTTGGAAAAAAAAGTGGGGGGAAATTGATAATTTCTACAAAGAACATCGACGAACGGCCCGAAGGCATGCGCCCTGGAAAATGAAAATGTACATGTTCATTCAGTGAATCTGAGCATATTTTGAATAATTTTGCTTGCTTCAAGCTTTCTGTTGTGTTTACTCTTTTATACCTACCCCCCTCTCCCCTGGTCACTGAAAGGGGGTGGGGGGTTAAGCCCCTCCCCCAGATCCGCCACTGGGGGATCACAAAAATAAAAATTCTCAATCACACATCACAGGAATAGAAACGGGCTCAAATCACGGGTCACGGAAATAATTTGTTGGCAATCACGGATCATGTGAAAGTCCTCCCCTTCAGTTAAAGTTTTGCGTGTACCGAACATGATTTTGGATAAAAAAAAAAAATACCACTAATAGTTGTATTAGAGGGTTACAATGCAGATAAACTGATAAGACATTCCTAACTGCAAAATAATGAATCTACGAACTTTTATTTCATTGAAATGGCCTCATTCAGCGCTATTTTAAAGTTAAATAAACCACAATCAATTCATCAATAGATCAAGATCACCATTGTTAATGTTATTCATAGAGACATACAACAAAATGTACGAAAGCAAATTATTAATACATCGATCATCAAATAGAAAATTCACACAACATGTAGACTACATAGTAGGACATACGTCACTGGATGGTCGCCAGATAACGTGTCCATTACGTATTACCCCTACGTTGTCGTTATGTATTGGCACAGCGTTGTATTAGGACGTGTCTACTATGTAACTACGACGTATTTCCCTGACATTACCAAACCACTACCTAACCACTACGTCGTATGTACGTGTGTTTGCTGGGTAAATTCATCTGTGCCAAGTCAAACTTTTTCCCAGTTCTACAATATCACCTCTGGATGCAGGCAACACTCTCCTGAACTTGTGCACTTTCTGCCCTGTTGTGCAGGCTAATTTCACAAAGTGAGGCTAGTCACAGGCACTTTTGGAGTTTGTGTGAGTTAGAGGGTATTCCTCAATCTTGTGCCACCCTATTGATTTACATACCTGACTGTCAATGTTATCCATACAGACCAAGATGCAGTGGTATCTCAGCACTTGCAGTTAGAACTTGAGGGCTAACTAGACTGCCCTTAATTGTTAAATTGATTCCAGGGAGTCCAGATTGGTCCCAATGACCTTTCCAGCTTTCCTTATCAGTTTGTTTAGTCTTCTGGGATCTCTTGCTTTGATGCCACTGTTCCAAGCATACTGCTAAATAAAAGATGGTGCTTGCAACAACCAACTGGTATGCAGCATCCTGTTGCATACATTCAAAGATCTGAGCTTCTCCCAAAAGTTAAGTCTGCTTTGTCCCCAAGGTACTTATAAGAGTCCACCACTTTCACATTCTCCCCAAGGATAGAGTGAGGATTCAGTGGAGTCTAAAGTTCACCACCATCTGTTTTGTCTTGTCGATGTTGTTCCTTTCATATCACTCAACAAAGCTGTGAATTCAGACTCCAGCCCTTCACTTGCACATCCTGCTACATCTTGGTCATAAGAAAACGTGTTTAATTTGTACTTAAATTATAAGGTGTAGAACAGTGTGAACAAGAAAGGGGAGAGAAATGTTTTTTAAAAAAATTTGTGAAACAAATTTTACTGACAAGTGGGTTACTGTTTAACAGGGTTCATCCACTCCAACCATCCAGGGCCTTATTTACCAGTATATGTACTTCACTTGCTTTCTTATTTGACTTTTGGAGTGAATACATATTCCAGTGTGTATGCATATATATTTGGTAATAACTACATATAATGACACATTTCCAGTTAAATAGTAACCCGCCTGTAAGTAAAGTGAACACGCTCAATGAGGCAGTGAATATTTCATTTGTCAGTGTCATACCTTGCATTCTATTGGTTGGTGAATTTTGATAGGGTTGTTTCACCAAAATCCAAGAGAGTGTACAGAAATTTGTGAACAGAAGATTCGTGAGCACACACAAGCAGTCTGGGTACAAGCAGGGGCTGTTTGAGAGAGAGAGGGCAGGTTTTTTGAGCAGGAGCAAAGCAAATGTGCATGCAAGCAAGAGCTATTTGAGAGAAGTATGGAAAACCTTACAAAATCTGAACATGAAAAAAACACACTTTTGATTTAAGATGTGGGGGGACTCCATTGGGACATAGTTTCTCAATTGCATGAACTGGGGTCTGGTTGGCAGGTAGTGGTTCAGGAGGTTGTGGTGATATCTACCTTATCACCTTAAAGCATATATGCAGAGCCATGGCCTCATTTTCATTTATAAATGCCTTGAGACCTCAATAATGGCACAGGAATAGTTTTAAGCGTGAGCAATAAATCTAATATAGTAATTTTTACGATTAAAGTGATTTATATAGGTAGCAGTCTGAGTGAATGACCTTGACATCTGTAACGTCACAACAGGAAGTCTATCGGTCTCATCACCGTTCAGTTCAGTTGCACCAGTCCTCCTGGAGCGTGAGTCAAGGGTTGTTGCTAAAACCGGGCACGGAATGGGACGGGACATATCACTCGGGCAGTGACCTCCCCGTGGTTGTTGCTAAAACCGGTGACATCCCATTCCGTCCTGGGTTTTAGTAATTGCCTGAGCCAAGCAGTAATGGCGGAATACACAGTATGGAGAGAATGAATGGAGCAGCTGTCATTTCTAAACTGGATATTGCTGCCACCTCACCCTTATGTAGAAGAAGTGAATGAACGGAGAACTGAACAAAAAACTGAAAGATTGTTTTGAAACAATCGGCCACAAGATCGGCCTTCAAGAAGCAAGAACACAGACGGGTAAGCTCCAACTCTCATTTGGATAAAAAAAAAAACAACAAAAACATGATGTTTACCTGCATTTAGATTAATACATGTAACTTGTATTGTGTGTTTAAGTTACCGGTATAAGATTATTTAATTTGCTTCAGAATGTGATTGTCTCAGTCCTTCTGATTATTTAATTAGCCTTTTACGCTTTATCAGTGAAAATGCATGCATGTACATATATGTTGCATAAGTTATAACATCTATCCTGTTTTAATGAGTCAACCCACAATCAAGGAAGTCAAATCAGTCTTAGTTGAGCAAGTCGGTAATGGTATTTCTTACTTTCACCATAAATTATTTATTTATATGACTTTGGCCTATAGCTGTCAAAGGCCTCAGCCTTAAAACCGGTTCCTGCTGTGACGTCACACACTCTGGGCTGGCTGGCTCGCTCAGTGGGGCAGCTCAAATGCCAACTTTGCGGTCTATTTTAACTCTCAAAAACATACATCATGGATTAAAGTTTTCCGTCGCTACGACGGATTTCCATCAACTGGGAGCGCTAAAGGTCAATAGTGAGAGTGATGCAGATCCGAGGGAAAAAAAAGGGGGTAGGCCCATAGGTCTGACACCGATGTGATTTAGAACTTCACCAAGCTGCTGTGATTGCCTGTTGTTGAACCCTTTCTTGTGCTATGTTTGAGTATATGTAAAGGAATAAGTTGTTGCGCTAGATAGGCCTAAATAAATAAATACAGCCTACACTACTGTCTAGTCCCGGGGAGGCTCAGCGTAGGCAGCGAGCCACGGTGCTCGGCTTGAGTTTCGTTTCTATCGGTGGCTCCAGCCCGACTTTGCACGCTCGTAACTCGGCCAGGGGAGGTCCCAGCTTCTCCAAACTTGGCAGCCAGCGACCTCTGCCCTCTCCCCAACGAACCAGCGCTGCCAGGGCGGGCCAGCCCCACGCCTCGGGACGCTATTCACCCGGACCCGGCACCGTGGGGGGGCGAAAGGGGGCGTCGCCCCCTCGTGGCTACAGCCCCGCCCCCTCAACGGAGACTCAGATCACTTAATTGTTTTCTTATGAAAATATAATGTATTATAGACGTATTAATAATTTGCATTTTCAAATACGAAATATTAAGTGGTTGCGTATTGCACAAAAATACATTTCACATAAATCACTACTAAAACTGGCACGGTAGAACAAATCTGATTGGTTGTTATGACACTTACAAGTGCACTGTCTCTGCAATATCTTATAATATGCAGTCAAGTTTACGGGAGTAGTCTTTCCCCCACCGAATTAAACGAATTCAATCACAATATTGTGAATCCATTTTCTTTCTTTGTAGGCTAAGTTTATCTCCGTTTATGTTGGTGTATGTGTTCATACATGGTCCGCTTTGTGTGCAAATAGCGTAAGAATATGTGTCGTTGACGTCACCCCTCATGCAGTGGGGGTGAAAATTCATCACTTCAGAGTGTTTTGTCCCCTACACGCCTAAACTGGGATCGCGGATTAAGTGGTTAGCGTTGACTTGGTGCGAGTCAGGAAGGCTATTACTGGTGCAGGAATTTTGTTTCATCAGTGGAGCCGCCGTTAAAAGGAAACTGATGCTGAAATGATTACATAATTTTAAATTATGATTTTGGCCACTGAGCCAAGTACCTTAGACTTGCATTGACGTTTTGTTTTCATGCCGCGGAGCTATTTGTATGTATTTTAAATTTAAAGGACTTGCCTGTAGGTTTGTGTGTGTTGTTTTATGTTTGGCATCTTTCCGGTTGTAACGCGTGTCTGTGAGAAAATTGGAGGGGAGGGTTAACAGGTGGGCACGGGAGTTGATAAAGCGCAACTGCCCTGGTAATATGTCACATGATTTTCCCGTACTAAAGCAACCTTCGGGGCCGTGGTTTTGTGGTTGGCGCAGTTAATTGTTTGAAACACGTTGTCAGACCGCCATCACTACTACACACTATATGAAAAATATTTGCCCCCTTGCGATTTCTAATTGCCCCCTTAGTAAACTGTTCCTGGCGCCGGGCCTGGATTCACCCTGAGGCGAGCCGCGGCGCTCTGCATCAGTTTCCTTTTAACGGCGGCTCCACTGATGAAACAATCTGGCTGTCCTATTACTAGGCAACTACTTGCCTACTACTAATACTAGGCCTATTGTAATAATAATAATAATAATAGTTGCCTATTGAAAGGCAATCAGGTGAAAAATCTAAACAGCCCTGTTGAAGCCACAGCAAGATCTATGCTATTAAGCCTTTTGTAGGTTAAACAGGCTTCGGCACACAATGTTCTGGAAAGGCTGTGTTTTTCTTTGGTTTGATTAGCCTACGATTTAATCTTTAAACATTATGGTTTCAGCAGTTCGTTTAAACATTGGAGGCTGCAGAGTCGGGCTGCAAGATTTCCCGACACTTGTTTAAGATGCCAAACTTCATAGTAAGGAGAAAATAATTCCACAGTATTTAGTGCCTCGTCAGTCTCAAAAATTAATAGTGAAGGACCAACGCGAATTAAGTGCCAAAAAAAACATCTCGTAGGCCTATATTTTACATTTTCAAAAAAGTCTGGAATTGGAAGTCGGTCAGTGGAGTGTAATGAAGTGTCTCATTCACTAAGCACAAAAGGTCGGAAAACAGTGGAGAAAACAGCTATTGCTTAAATAGGCTACTAATGTTTTACATTAGTAATTTAATGTATGTGACAAATAAATTCATTGATTAAATAGATAAAGAAGCGAATACTCCAAAGCTCAAAATTCAGGAAAGTGGCTCCGGTGTCGCAAGTGCACAAGAACAGTTATTTGAAAGTTAACCTAATGAATTTGTGCGTGCGATTTCATGAAGAACTGGGACAATTGGCATTCGGTGAAAGATTCACACCTATTACTCATTATATTCACGCGCGCCTTCTCGCCCACTGTTGCTTCGTTGTCCCGATTTATACGAGTGTCTGAAGATGGAGTTTTCAGAAATCTCCACTCTGCCCAGAGTTTGCAAAAGTAGCTGTTTTCAGTGACTGAAACCTCCGTATAGGTGTGAATGAGACGTGCACCCGAATAAATAAATATGCGTCTTTTTTATCCGGCTACATGTAGGCTATCACTGCACAAAGCCTCTAATGTTGAAATGGTAGTAATATTTGTTAAAATAATAGTAGGTTAATTTCCACATTAATTGGTAAAATGGCCCAAGGGATGTGATGGGGGGGATGGCCGTTTTATAAGGGGGATGATTTGAGATTTTTATTTCAGAAGGGGGATGCCATCCCCCCCACATCCCCCCTCAACTCGAGTACTGCATATAAGGCCATATTTCACCGGACATAGGCCCTTCGATTTCCATCACTAGAGCGCGTCAAATTACTTTCGGTTTTGCCAGCATGGACGCGCTTCTTTTAAACAAAGGCACAGATGTGTCAGACATCGACAAAACGGTAAAGAATAAGTGGAGATGGGCTTGGCGAAATGAAATGGGCGATAATGGCAAGCTCCTGCTGCTGTTCCAAGGAAAAAGAAACAAAAACAGGCATCAGGTGTTGCCAAACTAGATGCCTTTGGCTTCACTGCGAAGAAGCAGAAAAAGTGAACTTTCACTTTACTTGTTTCCTGGCTTTATTTCAACAGATTTTCTTATTTTTCTTTCTGTTCCACTCTTTTGAAAGCATGGTTCAAGTTCGACTGCACTTGCACTTTTCTCTTAACCACTGTTGTGCATTACTAAAGTACTGTTGAAAAAATAAATTTGCACTTTGCGCTGAAAACTTGATGTTTCATCATGAATAGCCAGTAATGACAATGGTCAAGTCTTGCCTTAGCTTTAGTCATTGTTAAAATTATGTAAATGTACTATAAGTAGGGGCCTAGGGGATAATGGACAACACAGCGTTTAAAATTTGACGCATCACTGACGTGGTAGGGGCCAACGACATGGAGCTTTTTTTTCAGTCAGATGATTTTTTTTTTTTGCTTTAATCCATGATATATATTTTTAATTCCCATTTATGCAGCATACAAGAGTTAAGGGTGGAGATACTATCCACTCAGAAATGTATTTAAAAATATAGGTTATGCGTATCTGCTTTAAGTTTTTCACCAAAGAAAAAGGGTTGTATAGTGTGAAAGATACTGGAAAAGTCAAAGAACATGACCCTCACAGTACTGCCAGATTTGTCTGAGTGGGAGTGGGCACTTTGTAGTCGATAGATAATGGCATCATGTACACTGAATTGGTGTTGATACACAAACTGTAGGGGATCCAGCAATTTGCCAACTTTAGGACTGAGATATGCAAGAACTAATCTCTCCAGGGTTGTCTTTACTTTTGGTTCTCTCTGTCCTCTTTGTCCATTACTCTATAAAGTCTCTTCTTGTTTAGGTGTTCCTTCAGCTCAGTGATTTATCCAGAGTTTATTGTTTGGAAAGTAGTGAACTTCTCTGGTGGGAATGATGTTTTCAACACAGAAATTGATGTCTGTGACCATTATACTGTAAATGTCCTTCCCATGTGGGTCACAGAGTACATCTCATTCTGTAAAATCCAAACACCCACACAAAGTCTCCACAGCTTCATGAGTCCATTTCCTAAAAGATTTTTGAATGCTGGATGTTGATGGGGAATGTGTAGCTGGTGGTGATCAGGACCAGATTTTGATCTGATCTGCTGAGTAGGGGAATACACATTCTAACATTTACACTTAGTAAATTCAGTATTTTGGGTTCTGGGTTCGAACCCAGCGGCTGGTGAGGGCCTTTCTGTGTGGAGTTTGCATGTTCTTCCTGTGTCTGCGTGGGTTTCCTCTGGGTGCTCCAGTTTCCCCCACAGTCCAAAGATATGCGGTTAGGTTAATATGGGACGGCCTTGGGCTGAGGTGCCCTTGCTTCCCGGGCGCTGTTAGCATGGCTGCCTACTGCTCTGGGTGGCATGGTGGTGTAGTGGTTAGCACGGTCGCTTCACAGCAAGAAGGTTCCGGGTTCGAACCCAGTGGCCGGCGAGGGCCTTTCTGTGTGGAGTTTGCGTGTTCTCCCCGTGTCTGTGTGGGTGTCCTCCAGGTGCTCCGGTTTCCCCCACAATCGAAAGACGTAGTTAGGTTGACGTTCGGCAGCCTTGGGCTGAGGTGCCCTTGAGCAAGGTACCTGACCCCTGACTGCTCCCCAGGCGCTCTGGTGTGGCTGCCCACTGCTCTGAGTGTGTGTGCATGTTCACTGCTTCAGATGGGTTAAATGCAGAGGATGAATTTCACTGTGCTTGAAGTGTGCATGTGACAAAGGTTTCTTCTTTTCTTCTTTTTCTGTGTGTGTGCATGCATGTGTGTTCACTGCTTCAGATGGGTTAAATGCAGAGAGGAAATTTCACAAGTGTGTGATGAATAAAGTTGTGCTTTCTTTCTTTTTTTCTTTCTTTCTCTCTGCTCCAACAGTAAGCAGAGTGTGGAGAGTGAGTCATGGCTGAAGCACACATGATTGCTTTAAGACTATGTGCTAAGCCTGGCTTCCCCTAAAATTTCATTAAAATTCGGCAGTGGAATGTTTACCAAAATTTCTATATTTGTCATTCAGTGGAATTGAAAATTTTAGTAAATTGAATTATATACTGCATCTCACTGCAGTATTGTGCTGTTCATTCATTTATGCAAACTGATTTGGGTGGACAGTGTAGCCTGCATGAAAATCTCCTTTGAAAGTCCCCAAAACAGCATTAATAGACACTCAGAGAAATGGTGCTTTTCTAAGACTCTGTGGCATATTCAAGTGTAATATGTTTTAATGGAATGGAACATTAACATTCATTGTACAGTAGGCTTTTCTTATGTCATTTTGAGTCCCACCTTGAAACTATGCTTCTCTGGGAGTGAATGGAAATGTGGAAGAGGAGGTTTTGTATTTAAAAAAAAATCTAAAAGTTCATTGGACAGTACACTCTTTGTCCTGGTTGGATGCACAGCTTCTCCATATGATGATAATTGAGAGGTTTCTCAAAGGGGTTGAACCTTGTAACCAGCTGCCACTCACTGAAGCAAGTGAGGGGCATGAACATGACTGACGCTTCAAACAATATCAATGCTCGTCACAGTAACTTGGAGCCGCAGTAGTAGTTATTAGATGACCTAGACTAATCTGAAACAGTTTAACACTAGTATATATTTTATTTTGGTAATATGTAAATATTGCAAATAAATAGTAAGTATGAAATTCTGTTTATTTGCGTCGATTTCTGAATTTTTGTGTAGTCTAGATCACTAAAGAAGGAAGTGACAATCAGTTTAGAATGTGTTTTATTGGCAGAATGAACTTGCTGTATATAAAGAATATAATGGCTTTGTTGTTGATTTGCTCACTGTGCTTGTATAGACATTATAAGTACCTAAACGTCACTGGTAATACTTTAATTTATTGAATATTAGCATTGTCAGGGCGGCATGGTTGTGTAGTGATTAGCACTATTGCCTCACAGCAAGAAGGTTCTGGGTTCGAGTTTGCATGTTCTCCCCATGTCTGCGTGGGTTTCCTCTGGGTGCTCCAGTGATGATCTGGCAACTTGTCCAGGGCGTACCCCGTCTCTTGCCCATAGTCAGCTGGGATAGGCTCCAGCTTGCCTGCGACCCTGCACAGGATAAGCGGTTATGGATGGATGGATTAGCATTGTTGGTTCTCATATTTCTTGCTGCAGAGATTCCCCAGTAACATTATGGTGAAGATCAGCAGCATGTCACTTTATGGATTTCAGATGGAAGACAGTGTGTTAGGCTCACATCTGATCTACCCTATATGGCCAAACAATTATGTGAGAATTGCTATTTTTTTTAGCTCCTGGGCTCCCCCTACAGTTGCAGAGTTACTTTTATGCCACTGCCGTAAACACCCCAAATCAGAAAAGGTTGGGATAGTATGTTGAAATTTAAATTAAAACTGAAAACAATGATTTGTGAATAAACTTTGGCCTGTATTACACTCAAAACAATGCAACATATTATTTGATGTTTTACCTCATGAATATTTTTGCTTTTTCAAAATAAACACTTAATTCTTGCAACACATTTCAAAAAAAGGTTGGGATGGTAAAGTTGACACTTTTGTAATGTTGCTATTCCTTCTTGCAATACTTAAAATATGTTTAGGGACTGAAGACACCAAGTGATGAAGTGTTTCAGGTGTTAAAAATTCTTCCTTTTCTCATTCTTCCTGCAAATAGGCCTTGGTGCAAAACAGTACGCGCTTGTCATATTTTTTATTTTTATTTCAAAATTTGTTATACATTCTCTGTTAGGGACAGATTGGACAGGCACTCTCTTCTTCCACAGCCATGCCTTTGTATTGTGTGCAGAATGTAGATTTGCATTGTGTTGAAATATCCCTGGAAAAGATGTCGTCTTCAAGGCAGCATATGTTGCTCAAAGATCTCAATGAACTTTTCTGCATTAATGCTGCCATCACCGAAGGGTAAGTTACCTTTGCCAAGGGCACTGACACAACCCCATATCATGACAGGCCCTGGCTTTTGGACTTGTTGCTGGTACCCTGGTACTTGTTGCTGGTACCCTCTGGATGGTCTATTTTGTCTTGGGTCCAGAGCACACAGTGTCAGTTTCTTCCCAAAAAGACCTGGAATACTGATTCATCTGACCACAATAGACCCCTTCCACTGATGTCACACTCCTCCTTGAATTGCCACCTTAACGTAGTGGAGGGGTTTGAGTGCCTCAGGGATTCTTGGAGCTATGTTGTCGTCGGGGGCATTTGCCCCGGTAGGGTCTCCCAGGGCAAACTGGTCCTAGATGAAAGGTTAGACAAAGAGTGGTTCAAATGATCCTTATGAAAGGAAAAGCAGGTATCCGAGTGCCTTCGCCCGGACCAAGGATACCGGGGTCCCACCCTGGAGCCAGGCCTGGGGGAGGGGCTAGTCAGCAAGCGCCTGGTGGCCGGGCCTATGTCCGTGGGGCCCGGCCAGGCCCAGCCCGTATGAGCAACATGGAACCACTCTCCTGTGGACCCACCACCCACAGGAGGTGCTGTGAGGGTCCGGTGCACTGTGGATTGGGTGGCAGCCAAAAGCAGAGGCCCTGGCGTACTGATCCCTGGCTGACAAAACTGGCTTTTGGGACATGGAATGTCACCTCTCTGGTGGGAAAGGAGCCTGAGCTTGTGCGTGAGGTTGCGTGGTACTGACTAGATATAGTTGGGCTCACCTCAATGGTGAGCTTGAGCTTGGGCTCTGGAACCAATTTCCTGGAGAGGGGTTGGACTCTCTTCTATGCTGGAATTGCCAAGGGTGAGTGGTGCCGGGCAGGAGTGGGGCTATTGGTAGCCCCCCAGCGCGCTAACATCAGCGTTCTCCCCAGTGAATGAGAGGGTCACTTTCCCTGTGCCTTCGGGTTGGGGAATGGTCTCTGACTGTCATTTGAGCTTATACACCAAATGATAGTTCAGAGTACCTGGCCTTCTTGAGTGGGGTGCTAGACAGTGCACCACGAGGGGACTCCAGTGTTTTACTGGGGGACTTCAACGCTTATGTGGGCAATGACTGTGAGACCTGGAGGGATGTAGTTGGGAGGAACGGTCTGCCCAATCTGAAACCGAGTAATGTTCTGTTGTTGGACTTCTGTGCCATGCATGGTTTGGCCATAATGAACATCATGTTCGAGCATAAGGGTGTCCATAAGTGCACGTGACATGAGGGCACCCTAGGCCGTAGATCAATGACTGACTTTGTAGTCATTTCATCTGAACTACGACCGTATATCTTGGACACTCAGGTGAAGAGAGGAGCAGAGCTGTCAACTGATCACTACCTGGTGGCGAGCTGGATGAGATGGCAGGGGAGGAGGCCAGACAGACCTGGTAGGCCCAAATGTGTAGTGAGGGTATGCTGGGAACGTCTGGTGGAGGCTCCCGTCTGTCGGATCTTCAACTGCCACCTCCGGCAGAGCTTTTTTAAAAGAGAGATTGGAGAGTGTGTTCTAACTATAGGGGGCTCACACTTCTCAGCCTCCCTGGGAAAGCCTAGAGAGGAGGGTCCGGTCAATAGTCGAACCTCGGATTCAGGAGGAACAATGTGGTTTTCGTCCTGGTTGTGGAACACTGGACCAGCTGTTTTACCCTTGCAAGGGTACTGGAGGGTGCATGGGAGTTTCCCCAACCGGTCTACATGTGTTTTTGTGGACCTGGAGAAGGCTTATGACCATGTCCCTTATGGTGCCCTGGGGGGGTGCTTCGGGAGTATGGGGTTCAGGGCCCACTACTGCGGGCCAGTCAGACCACAGTACAGTGATTTGTATTAGTTTTTGTATTACCATTTTCTACACCACAGAACAATACTGAAGACACCAAAACTTTGAAACATATAGAACACACACAGAACTGTATGACATACAAAGTATTTAAACAAAAAACAGGTTACAGGAATGACAGACCGCATAAGAAACAAGAGGATACAAAAAATTAGAAAAACAGACACAATAAAAACAAAAGAGCAAAGACAAAAAAAGCAAAAAAGATAAAACATTTGTTTTTATCTTTTATTTTAAAAAACAATAATAGATACAGATGTATTATTGTTTTTTAAAATAAAAGATAAAAACAAATGTTTTTATCTTTTTTGCTTTTTTTGTCTTTGCTCTTTTGTTTTTATTGTCTGTTTTTCTAATTTTTTGTATCCTCTTGTTTCTTATGCGGTCTGTCATTCCTGTAACCTGTTTTTTGTTTAAATACTTTATATGTCATACAGTTCTGTGTGTGTTCTATATGTTTCAAAGTTTTGGTGTCTTCAGTATTGTTCTGTGGTGTAGAAAATGGTAATACAAAAACTAATACAAATCACTGTACTAATACAGTGATACTGTATAAATCACTTAAAGATTTAATTTGCACTTTGAAAATCTACCTCTTCCCTTGTTTCATTGCACATCTTGTGTTCATTGTTTCTGCACTGTTGTATTTGTCTATTGTCTTTTTGCTTTGTTGTATTGTATAGCCTTTCTGTTGGTATTTAAAAAAACAAAATAGATTTGGGCTAGGCCCCTTTGTTCCAGTAAAATGAAATCTTAATGCTACAAAATACAGAGACATTTTAGACAGTCTTATGTCTCCAAATTTTTCACACTTATACAGTGGTGCTTGAAAGTTTGTGAACCCTTTAGAATTTTCTATATTTCTGCAAAAATATGACTTAAAACATCATCAGATTTTCACACAAGTCTTAAAAGCAGATAAAGAGAACCCAGTTAAACAAATGAGACAAAAATATTATACTTGGTCATTTATTTATTGAGGAAAGTGATCCAATATTACATATCTGTGAGTGGCAAAAGTATGTGAAACTCTAGGATTAGCAGTTTAATTTGAAGGTGAAATTAGAGTCAGGTGTTTTCAATCAATGGGATGACAATCAGGTGTGAGTGGGCACCCTGTTTTATTGAAAGAACAGAGATCTATCAAAGTCTGATCTTCACAACACATGTTTGTGGAAGTGTATCATGGCATGAACAAAGGAGATTTCTGAGGACCTCAGAAAAAGCGTTGCTGATGCTCATCAGGCTGGAAAAGGTTACAAAACCATCTCTAAAGAGTTTGGACTCCACCAATCCACAGTCAGACAGACTGTGTACAAATGGAGGAAATTCAAGACCATTGTTACCCTCCCCAGGAGTGGTTGACCAACAAAGATCACTCCACGAGCAAGGTGTGTAATAGTCAGCGAGGTCACAAAGGACCCCAGGGTAACGTCTAAGCGACTGAAGGCCTCTCTCACATTGGCTAATGTTAATGTTCATGAGTCCACCATCAGGAGAACACTGAACAACAATGGTGTGCATGGCAGGGTTGCAAGGAGAAAGCCACTGCTCTCCAAAAAGAACATTGCTGCTCGTCTGCAGTTTGCTAAAGATCACGTGGACTATTGGAAGGCTATTGGAAAAACGCTTTGTGGACAGATGAGACCAAAATAGAACTTTTTGGTTTAAATAAGAAGAGTTATGTTTGGAGAAAGGAGAACACTGCATTCCAGTATAAGAACCTTATCCCATCTGAGAAACATGGTGGTGGTAGTATCGTGGTTTGGGCCTGTTTTGCTGCATCTGGGTCAGGACGGCTTGCCATCATTGATGGAACAGTGAATTCTGAATTATACCAGCGAATTCTAAAGGAAAATGTCAGGACATCTGTCCATGAACTGAATCTCAAGAGAAGGTGAATCTGAATCTCAAGACAACGACCCAAAGCACACAAGTCGTTCTACCAAAGAATGGTTAAAGAAGAATAAAGTTAATGTTTTGGAATGGCCAAGTCAAAGTCCTGACCTTAATCCAATTGAAATGTCGTGGAAGGACCTGAAGCGAGCAGTTTATGTGAGGAAACCCACCAACATCCCAGAGTTGAAGCTGTTCTGTACGGAGGAATGGGCTAAAATTCCTCCAAGCTGGTGTGCAGGACTGATCAACAGTTACCGCAAACGTTTAGTTGCAGTTATTGCTGCACAAGGGGGTCACACCAGATACTGAAAGCAAAGGTTCACATACTTTTGCCACTCACATATATGTAATATTGGATCATTTTCCTCAATAAATAAATGACCAAGTATAATATTTTTGCCTAATTTGTTTAACTGGGTTCTCTTTATCTACTTTTAGGACTTGTGTGAAAATCTGATGATGTTTTAGGTCATATTTATGCAGAAATATAGAAAATTCTAAAGGGTTCACAAACTTTCAAGCACCACTGTATAACATAAACCTATATAATGTTTGTGTTCAGACTTGTAAGGAAAGATGAACTATATGGCCAAAGTATGTGGACACCTGACCACAACTCCCATATGTTGATATGGGATCGTGGTCAGGTGTCCACATACTATGGCCATATAGTTGGCTCCCCGGCTGTAGGGCGATGAGCTATTGCCATCACGTGGTGTCTATCGTCCATCTGTCCTTAGCTCACCAGCCAATGGGCAATGATTAGCTCACCGGCCATAGGGCTGGGGTTGTCAATGAAAATGAGACATTTTGGTGGCAATGCATGGTGATATCCACGGGAGCTAAAAGTTGTGGTCACACAGCAGGCAAACACTTGACTATCACGCCTTTGCGCACTTGAGTCTGGTGCAGCTCGAGCAGCTGTGTTCGCTCACAGATCGTATTGTGCGCGCATTTGGGAACTGTTCGTTATGGGAAACACCTGATACTGATTTCAGTGCACTCAGCACGCACAGATACGGACGCGGTTTTCATGGAGGCTTTGCGAAGTATCATCATCACTGTCACATTTGTTTCTAGCCATATTTGTAACACTTTAAATACTCTGCTTAATGATTCTCCTTTCTCTTTTGCTTTTGTTTTTGTAAAGATCATGCCTGCTAATAAACACTCTTCCTGTACTTGGCTCCATCTAACACAGTCTATTTTGTAGTGTCTTGATCCTCAGATCTTTCACCCAGCCACATATAAAAAGTTGTACACCTCCATACTCTTCCAGGTTTTCGTCTGTTTGTCCCCATAGAACAACGTCTGCAGCACCAGGTAGTTTGAGATGTTGTGGAATTCAACAGATAGATAATTTTCCAACTCGTAGGAAAAATCCTTTTTTGTTAGTGTGTAAGGATTAGGGCTGTGCCGATAGACGATGCCATCGTCCATCGACGATGGTGGTCATCCATCACGATGGAGAGCCACCATCGTGATACCACGCCCCCTCCTGTCATAAACATGCATATACGGTATCATCTGGGCCTATTTAACCTAAAAAGTTAGTTTTTTGTTTGTTTAGTTAGTTAGTTTTGTTTAATATATAAATATATTATATAACATATATAAATACATAATTATATAAATCATTATAAAGTAATATCCTATTACCGCTTGTTCATGTAGGCTAATGTGCAGGGACGTGCTAGTGAATGTGGTTACACAAATACAGTATGCTACTAATAATAAATTTCGACTTCATTTTTTAGCCTACACTATACTTTTAATGTAAAATTTGTCATGTTGTTCAAACAAATAGCCACTATTAACGACTTCAGTCGGGAAATATTGCACCTTATCAAACGGCAGTGAAGCGCAGACTTCGGCAGAAGTCAAATAACTTTAATCTGGTAAATAGGCCTACTTTCAGACACAAAATGGTCCACTCTAAGCCATAATGTCAAACCAAATGGAAGAATGAAGGTGATTCTGATAAATGTAAAGACAGTTAAAAAAAACAATATTAAATCATGATTTTAAAAGCTGGCGCAATAATTCAAACACTAATAAATTGGAAAAATTAGCGCGTTCAAGTGCGCACTAAAGGCCGAAACGCATCTTCAATTGATATGGTGTAAATAAACAATGAGTAATAGCTTAAGTGTAGTTTCTTCTCATAGTTTGAATACTAGTCTTTCATTGTTAGAGCAGATTAATATCTTGCCGTGATCAGTGAGTGCTCGGGGAGGTTCATTTCCACCTGCGCTTTGCGCAGCTCATTTCTCCGAGGCCAGCTGTGCGCAAACGCAGTGTTGACTGCTCGGCAAACTCCAAACGCTCGGTCTGTACTGGCCCTCTGTTGCGCAAGCGAGTTGGTTATGGCCAGGTTCAAATTGTGCCCAAAACAACTTAACCACGGCCATTTCAATTGCCTGATGGCTGCGACAATATTCGCCCCGTTGTTGCAGGCGATCTTTTTCTCCTCTATTTTCCATTCGGCAAGTGTCTCGCGCAATGCGTCTTCTAAATGGTCCGCTGAATGTGTCTCTGGCATGAAACTCGTCTGCAGGCATTTGGACTGCATTGCCCACTCTCGGTCCACATAATGTACGGTAGCTGACATATAGGGCATCATGTTGCAGCTGGACCACATATCCGTTGTCAAGGCCAAATATTCCACATCACCTAGCGCTTTTTTTTTCCTTTACGTGCCAAAGCCTCGGATGAGTATCTAATACTTTTAATAATAATAATAATAATAATAATATATTTAATAACGTAGTATTAAAATCCCCCCCCGCCCACGATATCATCGTCCATCACGATGTTTGCACTGTAAACATCGTCGATGCCAATTAAGGGGACATCGCACAGCCCTAGTAAGGATCTATCCGATTGAGTGGTTTCAATATCCACTTCTTTTGAGTGTACTTCTGGGTTTTAATAACTTGTTTGCTGTACACAAACATGGCAACACATTCTTGTGTTAATCAACCAGACTCCACTTTTGGATCATTAATCCCTTTTGACTAATGGCCCTTTTCCACTACCCTTTTTCAGCTCACTTCAGCTCGCTTCAGCTCACTTCAGCCCGACACGGCTCGCGTTTCGACTACCAAAAACCAGCACGACTCAGCTCGTTTCAGCCCTGCTTAGCCCCTAAAACTCGCACGGTTTTGGAGTGGGGCTGAAGCGAGCCAAGCCGTGCCGAGTGAGGCTGGGGGCGTGAGCAGACACTCCCCTGTGCACTGATTGGTGAGGAGGAGTGTCCTCACATGCCCACACACGCCCCGCGAGCACGCTGGGATCTGTAAACACCGCAAACCCGGAAGAAGAATAATTATGAATTAAAGCCGCAAGCGGCCTCGACGGGCCCTCGCGCCAGCGGCCAAGGGGGGCGGGGGCATGCGTCCCCGCGAAAGACCTTCCACAGCTTCTTCGGCAAGAGACATTACTCCCACAATGGCGACAAAGCACAGAATTGGACACATGGCAACAATAGGGTCTCGCACTGTACGGTGCTCGGGGGGCGCTATAGAGGCCCTGAGGCCCGCCTGGATCTGGGCTTCTGGTTCTCAGTAGCGGTGGCAGTCTAAGAAAAAGGAGCCAAATTTCGTGCATAGTCGACCATGGCAAGCGCCCCAATAAGGGTCTTGTAAAGAGTTTGCTTGCCAAGTGTGACAAATCAGAAGCTGCAATATCATTTTTGCCATAACCAGCACCCCCAGGGGCGAAAGTGCACAACATTTGGCGTATATGTCAGGTGAGCTATGAAGAGTATGCGTATGAAGTTTGATGACAATTGAGTAAATAGAAGATGAGATATAGATTTTTGAAGAATAAATTTTTGGTTTTTCTCATGTCAGTAGGTGGCGCTATGCTGTACATGAGCGATTATGAGTTGGAAAAATACGAGTCTACAACAGCAACGTTCTATCACAAGGTAGTGGTGTGAAGGAAAAGCATTATGGAATTATTAACCAAAAAGCCGTTTTGGAGCAAATGCGTCGGCCAAAAACAGCGCCCCCCATGAAAGAAAATTCCCAAAATGTGGTATACATGACATGGGAGGTAGTAAGAGGGTGGCCGTGAAGTTTGACCAAATTTGAGGAAAGATTGGATTTTTTGCCCAAAAATAGCGCCCCCAGTGGCGAAATATCACAGAAATTGGGTAACATGTCAGAAGCCCAATGAGTGATCTGCGTGTGAAGTATGAGCAGTTTTGAGCAAGTAGAAGATTTGTTATGAATTTTTAAGCATGTAAAATTGTGCATTGAAAATTGATTGACGTATAACTTCTGAACGGTTTATCCGACGTGAAACGTATTTAGTAGCTTTTGTCAGACCTGTCTGTAGATGATGTGTATCAATTTTGGTGACATTCCTATGAACGGTCTAGGAGGAGTTGCGCCCTCTTCGTGGCCATGCATTTCGCACAAAAGTGAAATTACCTCACCTCCTGTTGGGCGTGGCTAATGCATTGGCATTACATTTTTGTCCGGCTTAGTGAGATACATATGCGTGCCAAATGGCATGCCACTACTACAAACTACATGGCAACCAGGCACCTTAATGCGGGAGGCCAAAATCACAACGAGTTAGGGGGCGCTATAGAGGCCCTGAGGCCCGCCTGGATCTGGGCTTCTGGTTCTCAGTAGCGGTGGCAGTCTAAGAAAAAGGAGCCAAATTTCGTGCGTTGTCGACCATGGCAAGCGCCCCAATAAGGGTCTTGGAAAGAGTTTGCTTGCCAAGTTTGACAAATCAGAAGCTGCAATATCATTTCTGCCATAACCAGCACCCCCAGGGGCGAAAGTGCACAAAATTTGGCGTACATGTCAGGTGAGCTATGAAGAGTTTGCGTATGAAGTTTGATGACAATTGAGTAAATAGAAGATGAGATATAGATTTTTGAAGAATAAATTTTTTGGTTTTTCCCATGTCAGTAGGTGGCGCTATGCTGTACATGAGCGATTATGAGTTGGAAAAACAAGTGTCTACAACAGCAACGCACTATCACAAGGAAGTGGTGTGAAGGAAAAGCATTATGGAATAATTTACCAAAAACCCGTTTTGGAGCAATTGCGTCGGCCAAAAACAGCGCCCCCCATGGACGAAAATTCCCAAAATGTGGTATACATGACATGGGAGGTAGGAAGAGGGTGGCCGTGAAGTTTGACCAAATTTGAGGAAAGATTGGATTTTTTGCCCCAAAATAGCGCCCCCAGTGGCGAAATGTGACAGAAATTGGGTAACATGTCAGAAGCCCCATGAGTGATCTGCATGTGAAGTATGAGCAGTTTTGAGCAATTAGAAGATTTGTTATGAATTTTTAAGCATGTAAAATTTTGAAGTGAAAATTGATTGACGTATAACTTCTGAACGGTTGATCCTACGTGAAACGTATTTAGTAACTTTTGTCAGCCATGTCTGTAGATGATGTGTATCAATTTTGGTGACATTCCTATGAACTGTCTAGGAGGAGTTGCGCCGTCTTCGTGGCCATGCATTTCGCACAAAAGTGAAATTACCTCACTTCCTGTTGGGCGTGGCTAATGCATTGGCATTACATTTTTGTCCGGCTTAGTGAGATACATATGCATACCAAATGGCATGCCACTACTACAAACTATATGGCAACCAGGCACCTTAATGCGGGATGCCAAAATCACAACGACTTAGGGGGCGCTATAGAGGCCCTGAGCCCCGGCCAAGTGTGGGCTTTTGGTTCTGAGTAGCGGTGGCAATTCTCGGAAGTGGCGCCAAATTTCGCGCGTTTTCGCCCATGGCAAGCGCCCCGAAAATGGCCCAACAGCGGAGAAAAATAAAGAAGAAGAAGAATTAAAGCCGCAAGCGGCCTCGACGGGCCCTCGCGCCAGCGGCCAAGGGGGGCGGGGGCATGCGTCCCCGCGAAATACCTTCCACAGCTTCTTTGGCAAGAGACATAACTCCCACAATGGCGACAAAGCACAGAATCGGACACAGAGTACACGGTGCGCTGAGATGTTGTCATAGACAGAACATTTTATGCCATGGCTTCCCAACCAAATTAATGTATTTACCTCATCAGTCACCAAGCTATAGCTACATAGGATTGTCTTCTGTTAGACATCTATTAGTCCGTATGTAACGCTACAACACTTGCTCCCGACTGCCTACCCATCCCCCACAAGTCATGTGTGTTTAAGGCAACCAAAACAACATACTCCTGGTGCCTGATGATTGTAAACACCTCTCCTGCAACTGATACAGCGCAATGAGCGCCCCCAGTGGTGAAAGTTCACCAAATTAGGTATACATGTCAAGGGACCTATGAAGAGTTGTTGTGTCAAGTTTGATCAAGTTTGACCAATCAGAAGCCGAGATATAAAATGTTGCCTGAAAACAGCGCCCCCAGTGGCAAAAGTTTACAAAATTTGGGAGATATGTCAGGTGACCTGTTAAGAGTGTGCGTATCAGGTTTGATCAAGATTGAGTAAATAGAAGATGAGATATTGATTTTTGAAGAAAAAATGTTTTGGTTTTTCCCATGTCAGTAGGTGGCGCTATGCTGTACATGAGCGATAATGAGTTGGAAAAATAAGTGTCTACAACAGCAACGTACTATCACAAGGTAGTGGTGTGAAGGAAAAGCATTATGGAATTATTTACCAAAAACCCGTTTTGGAGCAATTGCGTCGGCAAAAAACAGCGCCCCCCATGGACGAAAATTCCCAAAATGTGGTATACATGACATGGGAGGTAGTAAGAGGGTGGCCGTGAAGTTTGACCAAATTTGAGGAAAGATTGGATTTTTTGCCCAAAAATAGCGCCCCCAGTGGCGAAATATCACATAAATTGGGTAACATGTCAGAAGCCCAATGAGTGATTTGCGTGTGAAGAATGAGCAGTTTTGAGCAATCAGAAGATGTGTTATGAATTTTTAAGCATGTAAAATTTTGCATCGAAAATTGATAGACGTATAACTTCTGAACGGTTCATCCTACGTGAAACGTATTTAGTAACTTTTGTCAGCCATGTCTGTAGATGATGTCTATCAATTTTGGTGACATTCCTATGAACGGTCTAGGAGGAGTTGCGCCGTGTTCGTGGCCATGCATTTCGCACAAAAGTGAAATTACCTCACTTCCTGTTGGGCGTGGCTAATGCATTGGCATTACATTTTTGTCCGGCTTAGTGAGATACATAAGCGTACCAAATGGCATGCCACTACGACAAACTACATGGCACCCAGGCACCGTAATGCGGGAGGCCAAAATCACAACGACTTAGGGGGCGCTATAGAGGCCCTGAGCCCCGGCCAAGTTTGGGCTTTTGGGTCTGAGTAGCGGTGGCAATTCTCGGAACTGGTGCCAAATTTCGTGCGTTTTCGCCCATGGCAAGCGCCCCGAAAATGGCCCAACAGCGGAGAAAAATAAAGAAGAAGACGGAAGAATAATAATAGTGAACTCTTACAAGAACAATAGGGCCTTCGCCCATAGGGCTCGGGCCCTAATTAAAGCCGCAAGCGGCCTCGACGGGCCCTCGCGCCAGCGGCCAAGGGGGGCGGGGGCACGCGTCCCAGCGAAAGACCTTCCACAGCTTCTTCGGCAAGAGACATTACTCCCACAATGGCGACAAAGCACAGAAATGGACACAGAGTACACCGTGCGCTGAGATGTTGTCATGGACAGAACATTTTATGCCATGGCTTCCCAACCAAATTAATGTATTTACCACATCAGTCACCAAGCTATAGCTACATAGGATTGTCTTCTGTTAGACATCCATTCCCCACAAGTCATGTGTGTTTAAGGCAACCAAAACAACATACTCCTGGTGCCTCATGATTGTAAACACCTGTCCTGCAACTGCTACAGCGCAATGAGCGCCCCCAGTGGTGAAAGTTCACCAAATTTGGTATACATGTCAAGGGACCTATGAAGAGTTGTTGTGTCAAGTTTGATCAAGTTTGACCAATCAGAATCCGAGATATAAATTGTTGCCTGAAAACAGCGCCCCCAGTGGCAAAAGTTCACAAAATTTGGCACATATGTCAGGTGAGCTGTTAAGAGTGTGCCTATCAAGTTTGATCAAGATTGAGTAAATAGAAGATGAGATATTGATTTTTGAAGAATAAATTTTTTGGTTTTTCCCATGTCAGTAGGTGGCGCTATGCTGTACATGAGCGATTATGAGTTGGAAAAATAAGTGTCTACAACAGCAACGTACTTTCACAAGGTAGTGGTGTGAAGGAAAAGCATTATGGAATGATTTACCAAAAACCCGTTCTGGAGCAATTGCGTCGGCCAAAAACAGCACCGCCCATGGACGAAAATTCCCAAAATGTGGTATACATGACATGGGAGGTAGTAAGAGGGTGCCCGTGAAGTTTGACCAAATTTAAGGAAAGATTGGATTTTTTGCCCAAAAATAGCGCCCCCAGTGGCGAAATATCACAGAAATTGGGTAACATGTCAGAAGCCCAATGAGTGATTTGCGTGTGAAGTATGAGCAGTTTTGTGCAATTAGAAGATTTGATATGAATTTTTAAGCATGTAAAATTTTGCATTGAAAATTGATTGACGTATAACTTCTGAACGGTTTATGCTACGTGAAAGGTATTTAGTAACTTTTGTCAGCCATGTCTGTAGATGATGTGTATCAATTTTGGAGACATTCCTATGAAGGGTCTAGGAGGAGTTGCGCCGTCTTCGTGGCCATGCATTTCGCATAAAAGTGAAATTACCTCACTTCCTGTTGGGCGTGGCTAATGAATTGGCATTACACTTTTGTCCGGCTTAGTGAGATACATATGCGTACCAAATGGCATGCCACTACTACAAACTATATGGCAACCAGGCACCTTAATGCGGGAGGCCAAAATCACAACGAGTTAGGGGGCGCTATAGAGGCCCTGAGGCCCGCCTGGATCCGGGCTTCTGGTTCTCAGTAGCGGTGGCAGTCTAAGAAAAAGGAGCCAAATTTCGTGCGATGACGACCATGGCAAGTGCCCCAATAAGGGTCATGTAAAGAGTTTGCTTGCCAAGTTTGACAAATCAGAAGCTGCAATATCATTTCTGCCATAACCAGCACCCCCAGGGGCGAAAGTGCACAAAATTTGGCGTACATGTCAGGTGAGCTATGAAGAGTTTGCATATGAAGTTTGATGACAATTGAGTAAATAGAAGATGAGATAGAGATTTTTGAAGAATAAATTTTTTGGTTTTTCCCATGTCAGTAGGTGGCGCTATGCTGTACATGAGCGATTATGAGATGGAAAAATAAGTGTCTACAACAGCAACGCACTATCACAAGGTAGTGGCGTGAAGGAAAAGCATTATGGAATTATTTACCAAAAACCCGTTTTGGAGCAATTGCGTCGGCCAAAAACAGCGCCCCCCGTGGACGAAAATTCCCAAAATGTGGTATACATGACATGGGAGGTAGTAAGAGGGTGGCCGTGAAGTTTGACCAAATTTGAGGAAAGATTGGATTTTTTGCCCAAAAATAGCGCCCCCAGTGGCGAAATATCACAGAAATTGCGTAACATGTCAGAAGCCCAATGAGTGATTTGCGTGTGAAGTATGAGCAGTTTTGAGCAATTAGAAGATTTGTTATGAATTTTTAAGCATGTAAAATTTTGCATTGAAAATTGATTGACGTATAACTTCTGAACGGTTAATGCTACGTGAAACGTATTTAGTAACTTTTGTCAGCCATGTGTGTAGATGATGTGTATCAATTTTGGAGACATTCCTATGAACGGTCTAGGAGGAGTTGCGCCGTCTTCGTGGCCATGCATTTCGCACAAAAGTGAAATTACCTCACTTCCTGTTGGGCGTGGCTAACGCATTGGCATTACATTTTTGTCCGGCTTAGTGAGATACATATGCGTACCAAATGGCATGCCACCACTACAAAATACATGGCAACCAGGCACCTTAATGCGGGAGACCAAAATCACAACGACTTAGGGGGCGCTATAGAGGCCCTGAGCCCCGGCCAAGTTTGGGCTTTTGGTTCTGAGTAGCGGTGTCAATTCTCGGAACTGGTGCCAAATTTCGTGCGTTTTCGCCCATGGCAAGCGCCCCGAAAATGGCCCAACAGCGGAGAAAAATAAAGAAGACGGAAGAATAATAATAGTGAACTCTTACAAGAACAATAGGGCCTTCGCCCTATAGGGCTCGGGCCCTAATAATAGTGAACTCTTACAAGAACAATAGGGCCTTCGCCCATAGGGCTCGGGCCCTAATAATAGTGAACTCTTACAAGAACAATAGGGCCTTCGCCCATAGGGCTCGGGCCCTAATAATATTAAAGCCGCAAGCGGCCTCGACGGGCCCTCGCGCCAGCGGCCAAGGGGGGCGGGGGCATGCGTCCCCGCGAAAGACCTTCCACAGCTTCTTCGGCAAGAGACATTACTCCCACAATGGCGACAAAGCACAGAAATGGACACAGAGTACACGGTGCGCTGAGATATTGTCATGGACAGAACATTTTATGCCATGGCTTCCCAACCAAATTAATGTATTTACCTCATCAGTCACCAAGCTATAGCTACATACGATTGTCTTCTGTTAGACATCTATTAGTCTGTATGTAGCGCTACAACACTTGCTCCCGACTGCCTACCCATTCCCCACAAGTCATGTGTGTTTAAGGCAACCAAAACAACATACTCCTGGTGCCTCATGATTGTAAACACCTGTCCTGCAACTGCTAGAGCGCAATGAGCGCCCCCAGTGGTGAAAGTTCACCAAATTTGGTATACATGTCAACGGACCTATGAAGAGTTGTTGTTTCAAGTTTGATCAAGTTTGACCAATCAGAAGCCGAGATATAAATTGTTGCCTGAAAACAGCGCCCCCAGTGGCAAAAGTTCACAAAATTTGGCACATATGTCAGGTGAACTCTTAAGAGTGTGCGTATCAAGTTGGATCAAGATTGAGTAAATAGATGATGAGATATTGATTTTTGAAGAATAAATTTTTTGGTTTTTCCCATGTCAGTAGGTGGCGCTATGCTGTACATGAGCGATTATGAGTTGGAAAAATAAGTGTCTACAACAGCAACGTACCGTCACAAGGTAGTGGTGTGAAGGAAAAGCATTATGGAATTATTTACCAAAAACCCGTTTTGGAGCAATTGCGTCGGCCAAAAACAGCGCCCCCCATGGACGAAAATTCCCAAAATGTGGTATACATGACATGGGAGGTAGTAAGAGGGTGGCCGTGAAGTTTGACCAAATTTGAGGAAAGATTGGATTTTTTGCCCAAAAATAGCGCCCCCAGTGGCGAAATATCACAGAAATTGGGTAACATGTCAGAAGCCCAATGAGTGATTAGCGTGTGAAGTATGAGCAGTTTTGAGCAATCAGAAGATTTGTTATGAATTTTTTAGCATGTAAAATTTTGAAGTGAAAATTGATTGACGTATAACTTCTGAACGGTTTATCCTACGTGAAACGTATTTAGTAACTTTTGTCAGCCATGTCTGTAGATGATGTCTATCAATTTTGGTGACATTCCTATGAACGGTCTAGGAGGAGTTGCGCCGTCTTCGTGGCCATGCATTTCGCACAAAAGTGAAATTACCTCACTTCCTGTTGGGCGTGGCTAATGCATTGGCATTACATTTTTGTCCGGCTTAGTGAGATACACATGCATACCAAATGGCATGCCACTACTACAAACTATATGGCAACCAGGCACCTTAATGCGGGAGGCCAAAATCACAACGACTTAGGGGGCGCTATAGAGGCCCTGAGCCCCGGCCAAGTTTGGGCTTTTGGTTCTGAGTAGCGGTGGCAATTCTCGGAAGTGGTGCCAAATTTCGTGCGTTTTCGCCCATGGCAAGCGCCCCGAAAATGGCCCAACAGCGGAGAAAAATAAAGAAGAAGAAGAAGACGGAAGAAGAAGAAGAAGAAGACGGAAGAATAATAATAGTGAACTCTTACAAGAACAATAGGGCCTTCGCCCTATAGGGCTCGGGCCCTAATTAAAGCCGCAAGCGGCCTCGACGGGCCCTCGCGCCAGCGGCCAAGGGGGGCGGGGGCATGCGTCCCCGCGAAATACATTCCACAGCTTCTTTGGCAAGAGACATTACCACAAGGTAGTGGTGTGAAGGAAAAGCATTATGGAATTATTTACCAAAAACCCGTGTTGGAGCAATTGCGTCGGACAAAAACAGCGCCCCCCATGGACGAAAATTCCCAAAATGTGGTATACATGACATGGGAGGTAGTAAGAGGGTGGCCGTGAAGTTTGACCAAATTTGAGGAAAGATTGGATTTTTTGCCCAAAAATAGCGCCCCCAGTGGCGAAATATCACAGAAATTGCGTAACAAGTCAGAAGCCCAATGAATGATTTGCGTGTGAAGTATGAGCAGTTTTGAGCAATTAGAAGATTTGTTATGAATTTTGAAGCATGTAAAATTGTGCAGTGAAAATTGATTGACGTATAACTTCTGAACGGTTTATGCTACGTGAAACGTATTTAGAAACTTTTGTCAGCCATGTCTGTAGATCATGTGTATCAATTTTGGTGACATTCCTATGAACGGTCTAGGAGGAGTTGCGCCGTGTTCGTGGCCATGCATTTCGCACAAAAGTGAAATTACCTCACTTCCTGTTGGGCGTGGCTAATGCATTGGCATTACATTTTTGACCGGCTTAGTGAGATACATATGCGTACCAAATGGAATGCCACTACTACAAACTACATGGCAACCAGGCACCTTAATGCAGGAGGCCAAAATCACAACGAGTTAGGGGGCGCTATAGAGGCCCTGAGGCCCGCCTGGATCTGGGCTTCTGGTTCTCAGTAGGGGTGGCAGTCTAAGAAAAAGGAACCAAATTTCGTGCGTTGTCGACCATGGCAAGCGCCCCAATAAGGGTCTTGTAAAGAGTTTGCTTGCCAAGTTTGACAAATCAGAAGCTGCAATATCATTTCTGCCATAACCAGCACCCCCAGGGGCGAAAGTGCACAAAATTTGGCGTACATGTCAGGTGAGCTATGAAGAGTTTGCGTATGAAGTTTGATGACAATTGAGTAAATAGAAGATGAGATATAGATTTTTGAAGAATAAATTTTTTGGTTTTTCCCATGTCGGTAGGTGGCGCTATGCTGTACATGAGCGATTATGAGTTGGAAAAATAAGTGTCTACAACAGCAACGTACTATCACAAGGTAGTGGTGTGAAGGAAAAGCATTATGGAATTATTTACCAAAAACCCGTTTTGGAGCAATTGCGTCGGCCAAAAACAGCGCCCCCCATGGACGAAAATCTCCAAAATGTGGTATACATGACATGGGAGGTAGTAAGAGGGTGGCCGTGAAGTTTGACCAAATTTGAGGAAAGATTGGAATTTTTGCCCAAAAATAGCACCCCCAGTGGCGAAATATCACAGAAATTGGGTAACATGTCAGAAGCCCAATTAGTGATTTGCGTGTGAAGTATGAGCAGTTTTGAGCAATCAGAAGATTTGTTATGAATTTTTAAGCATGTAAAATTTTGCATCGAAAATTGATTGACGTATAACTTCTGAACGGTTAATCCTACGTGAAACGTATTTAGTAACTTTTGTCAGCCATGTCTGTAGATGATGTCTATCAATTTTGGCGACATTCCTATGAACGGTCTAGGAGGAGTTGCGCCGTCTTCGTGGCCATGCATTTCGCACAAAAGTGAAATTACCTCACTTCCTGTTGGGCGTGGCTAATGCATTGGCATTACATTTTTGTCCGGCTTAGTGAGCTACATATGCGTACCAAATGGCATGCCACTACCACAAACTACAAGGCACCCAGGCACCTTAATGCGGGAGGCCAAAATCACAACGACTTAGGGGGCGCTATAGAGGCCCGGAGGCCCGGCCAAGTTTGGGCTTCTGGTTCTGAGTAGCGGTGGCAATTCTCGGAACTGGTGCCAAATTTCGTGCGTTTTCGCCCATGGCAAGCGCCCCGAAAATGGCCCAACAGCGGAGAAAAATAAAGAAGAAGAAGAAGACGGAAGAAGAAGAAGAAGAAGACGGAAGAATAATAAATAATAGTGAACTCTTACAAGAACAATAGGGCCTTCGCCCATAGGGCTAGGGCCCTAATAATAGTGAACTCTTACAAGAACAATAGGGCCTTCGCCCTATAGGGCTCGGGCCCTAATAATAATCCTTCAAAAACAATAGGGTCTCGCACTGTACGGTGCTCGGGCCCTAATAAAAATAATAATAACTAGAAACTATATGCCAAGCAGGCACCTTAATGCGAGAGGCAAAAATCACAACACGTTAGGGGGCACTATAGAGGCCCTGAGGCCCGTCTGGATCTGGGCTTCTGGTTCTCAGTAGCGGTGGAAGTCTAAGAAAAAGGAGCCACATCTCGTGCGTTGGCGACCATGGCTAGCGCCCCAATAAGGGTCTTGTAAAGAGTTTGCTTGCCAAGTTTGACAAATCAGAAGCTGCAATATCATTTTTGCCATAACCAGCACCCCCAGGGGCGAAAGTGCACAAAATTTGGCGTACATGTCAGGTGAGCTATGAAGAGTTTGCGTATGAAGTTTGATGACAATTGAGTAAATAGAAGATGAGATATAGATTTTTGAAGAATAAATTTTTGTGGTTTTTCCCATGTCAGTAGGTGGCGCTATGCTGCACATGAGCGAGTATGAGTTGGAAAAATAAGTGTCTACAACAGCAGCGTACTATCACAAGGTAGTGGTGTGAAGGAAAAGCACTATGGAATTAATTACCAAAAACCCGTTTTGGAGCAAGTGCGTCGGCCAAAAACAGCGCCCCCCATGGACGAAAATTCCCAAAATGTGGTATACATGACATGGGAGGTAGAAAGAGGGTGGCCGTGAAGTTTGACCACATTTGAGGAAAGATTGGATTTTTTGCCCAAAAATAGCGCCCCCAGTGGCGAAATATCACAGAAATTGGGTAACATGTCAGAAGCCCAATGAGTGATTAGCGTGTGAAGTATGAGCAGTGTTGAACAATTAGAAGATTTGTTATGAATTTTTTAGCATGTAAAGTGTTGAAGTGAAAATTGATTGACGTACAACTTCTGAACGGTTTACCCTACGTGAAACCTATTTAGCAACTTTTGTCAGCCATGTCTGTAGATGACGTGTATCAATTTTGGTGACGTTCCTATGAACGGTCAAGGAGGAGTTGCGCCGTCTTCGTGGCCAAGCATTTCGCACAAAAGTGAAATTACCTAACTTCCTGTTGGGCGGGGCTAATGCATTGGCATTATATTTTTGTCCGGCTTAGTGAGATACATATGCGTACCAAAGGGCATGCCACAACTACAAACTACATGGCAACCAGGCACCATAATGCGAGAGGCAAAAATCACAACACGTTAGGGGGCGCTATAGAGGCCCTGAGGCCCGCCTGGATCTGGGCTTCTGGTTCTCAGTAGCGGTGGCAGTCCAAGAAAAAGGGGCAAAATTTCGAGCGTTGTCGACCATGGCAAGCGCCCCAAAAAGGGTCTTGTAAACAGTTTGCTTGCCAAGTTTGACAAATCAGAAGCTGCAATATCATTTTTGCCATAACCAGCACCCCCGGAGGCGAAAGTGCACAAAATTTGGCGTACATGTCAGGGGAGGTATGAAGAGTTTGCGTATGAAGGTTGATGACAATTGAGTAAATAGAAGATGAGATATAGATTTTTGCAGAATAAATTTTTTGGTTTTTCGCATGTCAGTAGGTGGCGCTATGCTGTACATGAGCGATTATGAGATGGAAAAATAAGTGTCCACAACAGCAACGTACTATCACAAGGTAGTGGTGTGAAGGAAAAGCATGATGGAATTATTTACCAAAAACCCATTTTGGAGAAATTGCGTCGGCCAAAAACAGCGCCCCCCATGGACGAAAATTCCCAAAATGTGGTATACATGACATGGGAGGTAGTAAGAGGGTGGCCGTGAAGTTTGACCAATTTTGAGGAAAGATTGGATTTTTTGCCCAAAAATAGCGCCCCCAGTGGCGAAATATCACAGAAATTGGGAAACATGTCAGAAGCCCAATGCGTGATTAGCGTGTGAAGTATGAGCAGTTTTGAGCAATTAGAAGATTTGTTATGAATTTTTTAGCATGTAAAATTTTGAAGTGAAAATTGATTGACGTATAACTTCTGAACGGTTAATCCTACGTGAAACGTATTTAGTAACTTTTGTCAGCCATGTCTGTAGATGATGTGTATCAATTTTGGTGACATTCCTATGAACGGTCTAGGAGGAGTTGCGCCGTCTTCGTGGCCATGCATTTCGCACAAAAGTGAAATTACCTCACTTCCTGTTGGGCGTGGCTAATGCATTGGCATTACATTTTTGTCCGGCTTAGTGAGATACATATGCCTACCAAATGGCATGCCAGCACTACAAACTATATGGCAACCAGGCACCTTAATGCGGGAGGCCAAAATCACAACGACTTAGGGGGCGCTATAGAGGCCCTGAGCCCCGGCCAAGTTTGGGCTTTTGGTTCTGAGTAGCGGTGGCAATTCTCGGAAGTGGTGCCAAATTTCGTGCGTTTTCGCCCATGGCAAGCGCCCCGAAAATGGCCCAACAGCGGAGAAAAATAAAGAAGAAGACGGAAGAATAATAATAGTGAACTCTTACAAGAACAATAGGGCCTTCGCCCATAGGGCTCGGGCCCTAATTAAAGCCGCAAGCGGCCTCGACGGGCCCTCGCGCCAGCGGCCAAGGGGGGCGGGGGCATGCGTCCCCGCGAAATACCTTCCACAGCTTCTGCGGCAAGAGACATTACTCCCACAATGGCGACAAAGCACAGAATTGGACACATGGCAACAATAGGGTCTCGCACTGTACGGTGCTCGGGGCCTAATAATAATAATGCCATGACTGCCTGACGGATGAGAGACAGACAGACAAACACTAAAGTATGTGTGTGTGTGTGTGTGTGTGTGTTTCTCTGGTGTGAAAATGTACATTTATATATGTACAAAACTATACGTGTCTCCTCCTTATCTCCATCTCACGCTGTAATCTTAAGTCATCTTAGCTTCCCTGTGTCTGCAGTGTGTGTGTGTGTGTGTGTGTTGCCAGGACAACTATCATGATTCATGTCATTTTTGTACTGATCTAAGGGTTCTGAGTAAGGTTCTGGCCATAAGTTCTGAAGAGTTTTGTTTCAATTAGGGGGCACTATGAAGTCCCTGGGCCACGCCCGGGCCAAACGTCTGTGGCTGAGAAGCGGTTACAATGACTGATGAGTGTATCAAATTTCATGAGTTTTCGTGCATGGGGAAATGCCTCAAATAAGGTCAAATGCGACAGAAAAATAATAATAATAACCCCCAGGCGCGAAAGTGCACAAAATTTGGCGTACATGTCAGGTGAGCTATGAAGAGTTTGCGTATGAAGTTTGATGACAATTGAGTAAATAGAAGATGAGAGATAAATTTATGAAGAATACATTTTTTGGTTTTTCCCATGTCAGTAGGTGGCGCTATGCTGTACATGAGCGATTATGAGTTGGAGAAATAAGTGTCTACAACAGCAACGCACTATCACAAGGTAGTGGTGTGAAGGAAAAGCGTTATGGAATTATTTACCAAAAACCCGTTTTGGAGCAATTGCGTCGGCCAAAAACAGCGCCCCCCATGGACAAAAATTCCCAACATGTGGTATACATGACATGGGAGGCAGTAAGAGGGTGGCCGTGAAGTTTGACCAAATTTGAGGAAAGATTGGATTTTTTGCCCAAAAATAGCGCCCCCAGTGGCGAAATATCACAGAAATTGGGTAACATGTCAGAAGCCCAATGAGTGATTTGCGTGTGAAGTATGAGCAGTTTTGACCAATTAGAAGATTTCTTATGAATTTTTAAGCTTTAAAATTTTGCATTGAAAATTGATTGACGTATAACTTCTGAACGGTATAGGCTACATGAAACGTATTGAGTAACTTTTGTCAGCCATGTCTGTAGATGATGTGTATCAATTTTGGTGACATTCCTATGAACGGTCTAGGAGGAGTTGCGCCGTCTTCGTGGCCATGCATTTCGCTCAAAAGTGAAAGTACCTCACTTCCTGTTGGGCGTGGCTAATGCATTGGCATTACATTTTTGTCCGGGTTAGAGAGCTACATATGCGTACCAAATGGCATGCCACTACTACAAACTACATGGCAACCAGGCACCTTAATGCGGGAGGCCAAAATCACAACGAGTTAGGGGGCGTTAAAGAGGCCCAGAGGCCCGCCTGGATCTGGGCTTCTGGTTCTCAGTAGCGGTGGCAGTCTAAGAAAAAGGAGCCAAATTTCGTGCGTTGTCGACCATGGCAAGCGCCCCAATAAGGGTCTTTTAAAGAGTTTGCTTGCCAAGTTTGACAAATCAGAAGCTGCAATATCATTTCTGCCATAACCAGCACCCCCAGGGGCGAAAGTGCACAAAATTTGGCATACATGTCAGGTGAGCTATGAAGAGTTTGCGTATGAAGTCTGATGACAATTGAGTAAATAGAAGATGAGATATAGATTTTTGAAGAATAAATTTGTTGGTTTTTCCCATGTCAGTAGGTGGCGCTATGCTGTACATGAGCGATTATGAGTTGGAGAAATAAGTGTCTACAACAGCAACGCACTCTCACAAGGTAGTGGTGTGAAGGAAAAGCATTATGGAATTATTGACCAAAAACCCGTTTTGGAGAAATTGCGTCGGCCAAAAACAGCGCCCCCCCATGGACGAAAATTCCCAAAATGTGGTATACATGACATGGGAGGTAGTAAGAGGGTGGCCGTGAAGTTTGACCAAATTTGAGGAAAGATTGGATTTTTTGCCCAAAAATAGCGCCCCCAGTGGCGAAATATCACAGAAATTGGGTAACATGTCAGAAGCCCAATGAGTGATTTGCGTGTGAAGTATGAGCAGTTTTGAGCAATCAGAAGATTTGTTATGAATTTTTAAGCATGTAAAATTTTGAAGTGAAAATTGATTGACGTATAACTTCTGAACGGTTGATCCTACGTGAAACGTATTTAGTAACTTTTGTCAGACCTGTCTGTAGATGATGTGTATCAATTTTGGTGACATTCCTATGAACGGTCTAGGAGGAGTTGCGCCCTCTTCGTGGCCATGCATTTCACACAAAAGTGAAATTACCTCACTTCCTGTTGGGCGTGGCTAATGCATTGGCATTACATTTTTGTCCGGCTTAGTGAGATACATATGCGTACCAAATGGCATGCCACTACTACAAACTATATGGCAACCAGGCACCTTAATGCGGGAGACCAAAATCACAACGACTTAGGGGGCGCTATAGAGGCCCTGAGCCCCGGCCAAGTTTGGGCTTTTGGTTCTGAGTAGCGGTGGCAATTCTCGGAACTGGTGCCAAATTTCGTGCGTTTTCGCCCATGGCAAGCGCCCCGAAAATGGCCCAACAGCGGAGAAAAATAAAGAAGAAGAAGAAGACGGAAGAAGAAGAAGAATAATAGTGAACTCTTACAAGAACAATAGGGCCTTCGCCCATAGGGCTCGGGCCCTAATTAAAGCCGCAAGCGGCCTCGACGGGCCCTCGCGCCAGCGGCCAAGGGGGGCGGGGGCATGCTTCCCCGCGAAATACCTTCCACAGCTTCTTTGGCAAGAGACATTACTCCCACAATGGTGACAAAGCACAGAATTGGACACAGAGTACACGGTGCGCTGAGATGTTGTCATGGACAGAACATTTTATGCCATGGCTTCCCAACCAAATTAATGTATTTACCTCATCAGTCACCAAGCTATAGCTACATAGGATTGTCTTCTGTTAGACATCTATTAGTCTGTATGTAACGCTACAACACTTGCTCCCGACTGCCTACCCATTCCCCACAAGTCATGTGTGTTTAAGGCAACCAAAACAACATACTCCTGGTGCCTCATGATTGTAAACACCTCTCCTGCAACTGCTACAGCGCAATGAGCGCCCCCAGTGGTCCACAAGTCATGTGTGTTTAAGGCAACCAAAACAACATACTCCTGGTGCCTCATGATTGTAAACACCTCTCCTGCAACTGCTACAGCGCAATGAGCGCCCCCAGTGGTGAAAGTTCACCAAATTTGGTATACATGTCAAGGGACCTATGAAGAGTTGTTTTGTAAAGTTTGATCAAGTTTGACCAATCAGAAGCCGAGATATAAATTGTTGCCTGAAAACAGCGACCCCAGTGGCAAAAGTTCACAAAATTTGGCACATATGTCAGGTGACCTGTTAAGAGTGTGCGTATCAAGTTTGATCAAGATTGAGAAAATAGAAGATGAGATATTGATTTTTGAAGAATAAATTTTTTGGTTTCTCCCATGTCAGTAGGTGGCGCTATGCTGCACATGAGCGATTATGAGTTGGAAAAATAAGTGTCTACAACAGCAACGTACAATCACAAGGTAGTGGTGTGAAGGAGAAGCATTATGGAACTATTTACCAAAAACCTGTTTTGGAGCAATTGCGTTGGCCAAAAACAGCGCCCCCCATGGACGAAAATTCCCAAAATGTGGTGTACATGACATGGGAGGTAGTAAGAGGGTGGCCGTGAAGTTTGACCAAATTTGAGGAAAGATTGGATTTTCTGCCCAAAAAAAGCGCCCCCAGTGGCGAAATATCACAGAAATTGGCTAGCATATCAGATGCCCAATGAGTGATTTGCGTGTGAAGTATGAGCAGTTTTGAGCAATTTGAAGATATGTTACGAATTTTTAAGCATGTAAAATTTTGCATTGAAAATTGATTGACGTATAACTTCTGAACGGTTTATTCTACGTGAAACGTATTTAGGAACTTTTGTCAGCCGTGTCTGTAGATGATGTGTATCAATTTTGGTGACATTCCTATGAACGGTCTAGGAGGAGTTGCGCCGTCTTCGTGGCCATGCATTTCGCACAAAAGTGAAATTACCTCACTTCCTGTTGGGCGTGACTAATGCATTGGCATTACACTTTTGTCCGGCTTAGTGAGATACATATGCGTACCAAATGGCATGCCACTACTACAAACTACATGGCAACCAGGCACCTTAATGCGCGAGGCCAAAATCACAATGAGTTAGGGGGCGCTATAGAGGCCCTGAGGCCCGCCTGGATCTGGGCTTCTGGTTCTCAGTAGCGGTGGGAGTCTAAGAAAAAGGAGCCAAATTTCGTGCGATGTCGACCATAGCAAGCGCCCCAAAAAGGGTCTTGTAAAGAGTTTGCTTGCCAAGTTTGACAAATCAGAAGCTGCAATATAATTTCTGCCGTAACCAGCACCCCCATGGGCGAAAGTGCACAAAATTTGGCGTACATGTCAGGTGAGCTATGAAGAGTTTGCGTATGAAGTTTGATGACAAGTGAGTAAACAGAAGATGAGATATAGATTTTTGAAGAATAAATTTTTTGGTTTTTCCCATGTCAGTAGGTGGCGCTATGCTGTACATGAGTGATTATGAGATGGAAAAATAAGTGTCCACAACAGCAACGCACTATCACAAGGTAGTGGTGTGAAGGAAAAGCATTATGGAATTATTTACCAAAAACCCGTTTTGGAGAAAATGCGTCGGCCAAAAACAGCGCCCCCCATGGACGAAAATTCCCAAAATGTGGTATACATGACATGGGAGGTAGTAAGAGGGTGGCCGTGAAGTTTGACCAAATTTGAGGAAAGATTGGAATTTTTGCCCAAAAATAGCGCCCCCAGTGGCGAAATATCACAGAAATTGGGTAACATGTCAGAAGCCCAATGAGTGATTAGCGTGTGAAGTATGAGCAGTGTTGAGCAATTAGAAGATTTGTTATGAATTTTTTAGCATGTAAAATTTTGAAGTGAAAATTGATTGACGTATAACTTCTGAACGGTTTATCCTACGTGAAACGTATTTAGTAACTTTTGTCAGGCATGTCTGTAGATGATGTGTATCAATTTTGGTGACATTCCTATGAACGGTCTAGGAGGAGTTGCGCCGTCTTCGTGGCCATGCATTTCACACAAAAGTGAAATTACCTCACTTCCTGTTGGGCGTGGCTAATGCATTGGCATTACATTTTTGTCCGGCTTAGTGAGATACATATGCATACCAAATGGCATGCCACTACTACAACCTATAGGGCAACCAGGCACCTTAATGCGGGATGCCAAAATCACAACGACTTAGGGGGCGCTATAGAGGCCCTGAGCCCCGGCCAAGTGTGGGCTTTTGGTTCTGAGTAGCGGTGGCAATTCTCGGAAGTGGCGCCAAATTTCGCGCGTTTTCGCCCATGGCAAGCGCCCCGAAAATGGCCCAACAGCGGAGAAAAATAAAGAAGAAGAAGAAGACGGAAGAAGAAGAAGAAGGCGGAAGAATAATAATAGTGAACTCTTACAAGAACAATAGGGCCTTCGCCCTATAGGGCTCGGGCCCTAATAATAATAGTGAACTCTTACAAGAACAATAGGGCCTTCGCCCTATAGGGCTCGGGCCCTAATTAAAGCCGCAAGCGGCCTCGACGGGCCCTCGCGCCAGCGGCCAAGGGGGGCGGGGGCATGCGTCCCCGCGAAATACCTTCCACAGCTTCTTCGGCAAGAGACATCACTCCCACAATGGCGACAAAGCACAGAATTGGACACTTGGTAACAATAGGGTCTCGCACTGTACGGTGCTCGGGGGCGCTATAGAGGCCCTGAGGCCCGCCTGGATCTGGGCTTCTGGTTCTCAGTAGCGGTGGCAGTCTAAGGAAAAGGAGCCAAATTTCGTGCGTTGTCGACGATGGCAAGCGCCCCAATAAGGGTCCTGTAAAGAGTTTGCTTGCCAAGTTTGACAAATCAGAAGCTGCAATATCATTTTTGCCGTAACCAGCACCCCCAGGGGCGAAAGTGCACAAAATTTGGCGTATATGTCAGGTGAGCTATGAAGAGTTTGCGTATGAAGTTTGATGACAATTGAGTAAATAGAAGATGAGATATAGATTTTTGAAGAATAAATTTGTTGGTTTTTCCCATGTCAGTAGGTGGCGCTATGCTGTACATGAGCGATTATGAGTTGGAAAAATAAGTGTCTACAACAGCAACGTACTATCACAAGGCAGTGGTGTGAAGGAAAAGCATTATGGAATTATTTACCAAAAACCCGTTTTGGAGCAATTGCGTCGGCCAAAAACAGCGCCCCCCATGGACGAAAATTCCCAAAATGTGGTATACATGACATGGGAGGTAGTAAGAGGGTGGCCGTGAAGTTTGACCAAATTTGAGGAAAGATTGGATTTTTTGCCCAAAAATAGCGCCCCCAGTGGCGAAAGCGCACAAAATTTGGCGTATTTGTCAGGTGAGCTATGAAGAGTTTGCGTATGAAGTTTGATGACAATTGAGTAAATAGAAGATGAGATATAGATTTTTGAAGAATAAATTTTTTGGTTTTTCCCATGTCAGTAGGTGGCGCTATGCTGTACATGAGCGATCATGAGTTGGAAAAACAAGAGTCTACAACAGCAACGTACTGTCATAAGGTAGTGGTGTGAAGGAAAAGCATTATGGAATAATTTACCAAAAACCCATTTTGGAGCAATTGTGTTGGCCAAAAACAGCGCCCCCCATGGACGAAAATTTCCAAAATGTGGTATACATGACATGGGAGGTAGTAAGAGGGTGGCCGTGAAGTTTGACCAAATTTGAGGAAAGATTGGAATTTTTGCCCAAAAATAGCGCCCCCAGTGGCGAAATATCACAGAAATTGGGTAACATGTCAGAAGCCCAATGAGTGATTTGCGTGTGAAGTATGAGCAGTTTTGACCAATCAGAAGATTTGTTATGAATTTTTAAGCATGTAAAATTTTGCATCGAAAATTGATTGACGTATAACTTCTGAACGGTTAATCCTACGTGAAACGTATTTAGTAACTTTTGTCAGCCATGTCTGTAGATGATGTGTATCAATTTTGGTGACATTCCTATGAACGGTCTAGGAGGAGTTGTGCCGTCTTCGTGGCCATGCATTTCGCACAAAAGTGAAATAACCTCACTTCCTGTTGGGCGTGGCTAATGCATTGGCATTACATTTTTGTCCGGCTTAGTGAGATACATATGCCTACCAAATGGCATGCCACTACTACAAACTACATGGCACCCAGGCACCTTAATGCGAGAGGCCAAAATCACAACGACTTAGGGGGCGCTATAGAGGCCCTGAGCCCCGGCCAAGTTTGGGCCTCTGGTTCTGAGTAGCGGTGGCAATTCTCGGAACTGTTGCCAAATTTCGTGCGTTTTCGCCCATGGCAAGCGCCCCGAAAATGGCCCAACAGCGGAGAAAAATAAAGAAGAAGAAGAAGACGGAAGAATAATAATAGTGAACTCTTACAAGAACAATAGGGCCTTCGCCCATAGGGCTTGGGCCCTAATTAAAGCCGCAAGCGGCCTTGACGGGCCCTCGCGCCAGCGGCCAAGGGGGGCGGGGGCATGCGTCCCCGCGAAATACCTTCCACAGCTTCTTCGGCAAGAGACATTACCACAAGGTAGTGGTGTGAAGGAAAAGCATTATGGAATTATTTACCAAAAACCCGTGTTGGAGCAATTGCGTCGGCCAAAAACAGCGCCCCCCATGGACGAAAATTCCCAAAATGTGGTATACATGACATGGGAGGTAGTACGAGGGTGGCCGTGAAGTTTGACCAAATTTGAGGAAAGATTGGATTTTTTGCCCAAAAATAGCGCCCCCAGTGGCGAAATATCACAGAAATTGGGTAACATGTCAGAAGCCCAATGAGTGATTTGCGTGTGAAGTATGAGCAGTTTTGAGCAATTAGAAGATTTGTTATGAATTTTTAAGCATGTAAAATTTTGCAGTGAAAATTGATTGACGTATAACTTCTGAACGATTTATGCCACGTGAAACGTATTTAGAAACTTTTGTCAGCCATGTCTGTAGATCATGTGTATCAATTTTGGTGACATTCCTATGAACGGTCTAGGAGGAGTTGCGCCGTGTCCGTGGCCATGCATTTCGCACAAAAGTGAAATTACCTCACTTCCTGTTGGGCGTGGCTAACGCATTGGCATTACATTTTTGTCCGGCTTAGTGAGATACATATGCGTACCAAATGCCATGCCACTACTACAAACTACATGGCAACCAGGCACCTTAATGCGGGAGGCCAAAATCACAACGAGTTAGGGGGCGCTATAGAGGCCCTGAGGCCCGCCTGGATCTGGGCTTCTGGTTCTCAGTAGCGGCGGCAGTCTAAGAAAAAGGAGCCAAATTTCGTGCGTTGTCGACCATGGCAAGCGCCCCAATAAGGGTCCTGTAAAGAGTTTGCTAGGCAAGTTTGACAGATCAGAAGCTGCAATATCATTTTTGCCATAACCAGCACCCCCAGGGGCGAAAGTGCACAAAATTTGGTGTAGATGTCAGGTGAGCTATGAAGAGTTTGCGTATGAAGTTTGATGACAATAGAGTAAATAGAAGATGAGATATAGATTTTTGAAGAATAAATTTTTAGGTTTTTCCCATGTCAGTAGGTGGCGCTATGCTGTACATGAGCGATTATGAGTTGGAAAAATAAGTGTCTACAACAGCAACGTACTGTCACAAGGTAGTGGTGTGAAGGAAAAGCATTATGGAATTATTTACCAAAAACCCGTTTTGGAGCAATTGCGACGGCCAAAAACAGCGCCCCCCATGGATGAAAATTTCCAAAATGTGGTATACATGACATGGGAGGTAGTAAGAGGGTGGCCGTGAAGTTTGACCAAATTTGAGGAAAGAATGGAACTTTTGCCCAAAAATAGCGCCCCCAGTGGCGAAATATCACAGAAATTGGGTAACATGTCAGAAGCCCAATGAGTGATTTGCGTGTGAAGTATGAGCAGTATTGAGCAATCAGAAGATTTGTTATGAATTTTTAAGCATGAAAAATTTTGCATCGAAAATTGATTGACGTATAACTTCTGAACGGTTTATCCCACGTGAAACGTATTTAGTAACTTTTGTCAGCCATGTCTGTAGATGATGTGTATCAATTTTGGTGACATTCCTATGAACGGTCTAGGAGGAGTTGCGCCGTCTTCGTGGCCATGCATTTCGCACAAAAGTGAAAATACCTCACTTCCTGTTGGGCGTGGCTAATGCATTGGCATTACATTTTTGTCCGGCTTAGTGAGATACATATGCGTACCAAATGGCATGCCACTACTACAAACTACATGGCACCCAGGCACCTTAATGCGGGAGGCCAAAATCACAACGACTTAGGGGGCGCTATAGAGGCCCGGAGCCCCGGCCAAGTTTGGGCTTCTGGTTCTGAGTAGCGGTGGCAATTCTCGGAACTGGTGCCAAATTTCGTGCGTTTTCGCCCATGGCAAGCCCCCCGAAAATGGCCCAACAGCGGAGAAAAATAAAGAAGAAGAAGAAGACGGAAGAAGAAGAAGAATAGTGAACTCTTACAAGAACAATAGGGCCTTCGCCCATAGGGCTCGGGCCCTAATAATAATAGTGAACTCTTACAAGAACAATAGGGCCTTCGCCCATAGGGCTCGGGCCCTAATAATAGTGAACTCTTACAAGAACAATAGGGCCTTCGCCCATAGGGCTCGGGCCCTAATAATAGTGAACTCTTACAAGAACAATAGGGCCTTCGCCCTATAGGGCTCGGGCCCTAATAATAATAGTGAACTCTTACAAGAACAATAGCGCCTTCGCCCAGTAGGGCTCGGGCCCTAATTACGAGAATTTCTGAAGCCTTATGCGCCTCGCCTCATCTATACGCTCTTGCCAGTATCTGTTGGCGTTGTCGGTGACAACAAGCCACAGCACCAAGACCAGCAACACTAACGACTCCATGTCCTCCATGTTTATTGTTTACTATCCGGGTCGTGAGACTACCGCTTAAAAGCTCACTGAATCAGTGACATACAGAGCATCGTGGACGAGTTCGCGGAGCGCAAGGCTCGTCGTATGCCCTTCAAATAATGCGCGCAGTAGGCTATTGATGTTTTATTATGAGCCATGTACAGTATGTCGCCTAATGTTTTTTTGTTTGAGTTACATGTTCGTTTGAAGGACTTAATGTACAAAATAACATAGTTGCACCCCGGAGGGTTGAAATTGGTAAACACAGTGCATTCAGTGAGGTTTGCACCGCCCTCCTTTTATTTCTGACTCTTCCTGTCACCGTTGCAACCTCTGAGCGCTCATTCGTATGCCCTTCAAATAATGTGCGCAGTATAGGCTATTGTTGTTTTATTATGAGCCATGTACAGTATCCTAATGTTTTTTGTTTCTGAGTTACATGTTCGTTTGAAGGACTTGATGTACTAAATAACATAGTTGCACCCGGTAGTGTTGAAATTGGTAAACACCGCAGTTGCGGACATTTTGTAGCCTAAAATGATGTTATGATAAGCTTTAATAAAGGGCCCGGTCATTTGCCCCGCCCCCGGCCCGGCTCTGACTTGTTCCGCCACTGTCACTGATGTCACTGTTTGCGCTGCTTAACGACATCACGTGACGTCCACCCACTTTCGCTAACTCCACCCAATGTGTCCACCCACTTCCAGCCAGCACGGTTCAGCGCGGTTGTAGTCGAAATGCAACTTCAATAGCCCCGCTCAGCTCGACTCAGCTCGACTCGGCACGGCACGGCTCAGCCGCGTTTGTAGTGGAAAAGCGGCATAAGAATGCCCTGCTTGCATGGTTTTATGTTGGCTTCTGGCACATCCATACAGTTTTAAATACAATACCTACAATTAAAAAGTTTTTTTATTGCATGTATTTAATTCCTGGGCTCCCATCTGTAACAGGGAGTGATGCTGCATCCCATTAATACACTTTACAATAGATTATTAGAATCTAGTAGAATAGATGAGCCAAAATAATTGGTGATCTTTTTTAATGGGCCCCGACTCGTTACAAGTATGAATAGGTGGGCCTTACTGTAAAAAAGGTTGAGAACCCCTGCTCTATATGGTTCGAATTTAATGCAAAGCCATGCCTTTCTAGAATTGATTGACACATGGCAGCCATATTGTTTACATATTTGAACATGTTTTTGATAGACACTCGCCTGCGTAGTTTGACCCCACAATTGTGAAGATAGGCCAAAAATCCTAGGAGTAGTTCATAAAACTCGGCTTTGCAAATTGGCAACAAATCCAAGGGTGATGGAGATAAAAGGTTCTTGAGAACCCAGTGAAAAAGAAAGAAAGAAAGCACAACTTTATTCATCACACACTTGTCACACATGCAAACTCCTCACCTTACGGCGAAATTCGCCGTTTTGGTCCCAAAATAGGTCACTTGTATGAATCGTGTAGATCCAAAGAGTTTTTGGGGGGGTAGGCAGGCTACAACGTTATTGTTGCCAAACATTTCACTTACAAGGTTACAGCCAATCGAGATAAACAGTAACACGCACTTCTTTTCCATTGGAGTTCTGATCAGCTGGTGCGCAACCCACTGCTGGTTGCCAGTCCTCGCTTACGAATATTCCACAGATTCAGACCGTAAAGTCACCTTTTTATAGAGAGATCTGGCAACCTCATCTCGCGACTGGATCTGAACATACCAATGGAACAGTTTCCAGCGCGCTCGGGGGTGAATAACTGGAAAAGTCATTGGATTTTGTTGCTGTTACGTGTTGAGGTAAGTCTTTTACAGTGCCAGAAATGTGTACATAAATGTAACTATGTCTAATATGTTTTAACATACGTGCTGAAATCAAGTTTAAGACATAACACGTTAGCTAGTTCCATAAGACGGCTACAGATGTAAATACCAGCTGCTATAGCTTACTGTCGCCAGATATGAAAGATGTGAAAACGAACACATGATCAGCTCAGTGGCGTGGTATAGAGAAATTCCCTCTTCACAATGGATGGTTTTCAAATACAGGTTTTTTTTCGAGAGCTAGAAAGCCGACAGGATGTTTTTCTCCTAAAAATAAGCACCAAGCGTCTTTTCAAATCCCCATGACAACCGCTTGTTCTAGCTTGCTCTGGCTGTAGATCGCAAGCAATGCACAAGCACAAGTAATGGTTCCAATTATTTTTATATTTTCTGGTAGTATTGAAGTTACTGGGGAACTCTTGGTTTAGTTACCGTTCGCTACAACTTGCGTTGAACACCGCGAGAGCTAGTAAAGCTCCGGTGGAAAATGATTTGCTCCTGTTTGCTAGATATTTTAATGAAATTAGTGTCAAACTTGTGTTGTCAACGCTAAGTAACAGAAACACTGGTCTCCAGGATTGTTATTTATTGATTCATTGAAACGTAATAGTTCTGAGAGCCATCTAAAAATAGCGAAAACTGGCCCGTCTCATGTTGTACACTGTTCTGCCTTCATCCATTGACTCGGCGCAATTTTTTTTCAGCGTGAGAGGAGACGTCAGGAAAGGCTTGTTGTGTATTTAGACCAGAAGCTACTAAAGCTGTAGTGTAAAGTCGCTTTGTTGCCATTGTTGTTTAGTCGCTGCTGTAGCTTTTGTCGCTCGTCACCATTCAAAGTCAATTACTTTTGGCTGTTGTACAGCTTTAGCTTCTGTGATCTCTGAACACAGTAAAGAGAGTGGTTTACAGTTAATAGTACTGATGTACCACTTACACTAATACAAACATTATTCTTGCAGAATGAGTGTGTTAGGGGAGGAGGACGCTGCAGCTGTTAAAAAGCTGGATGCTGAAATAAAATGCAGCTGGAAGTGGGCCTGGCTTAAACTGGAGGTCAAGGTATCCGTGAAGGGACAAGAGGTGTCATTTCACATAGGTGATGTCTTTAAGAAAACTGACAGACAGGGATTGGCCAGGTGTGTCCTCTGCCACAAGGACAAACTATGCGAAAAAGGGCAGCCATGCTTTGATGGCTCACGTCTAAACAGAAATACATAAGAAGAAGATGGAAATCATTGCATCCACACACAGGAGAAGCAGGCCAGGCTGAGGCACGCAGCTAAACACAGGAAGAGGGCCTGTGAACTTCTGGTGCAGGCGAAAAAGAAAAAAAAATAAAATGGCTGTAAAGAAAGCGTCCACTTGAATTGAATTGTTGTCCAATAAAGACATGTTTATGGAAAGTTATTTTGTACTGTATTAAATTCAAGATGTCACTGGTTGCAATTTTTTTTGTAACGTAGACTACAAAATGTACTTTTGCGTGCGTGCCGTGTGTCCATGCACCTTTCTCACCTTTTTCACCCCTGACCAGTTTGCATGCCTGCTTGTGAAATTTCCTCTCTGCATTTAACCCAACTGAAGCAGTGAACACACACATGCGCACACACGTGAGCAATGAGCACACACACACACCCAGAGGAGTGGGCAGCCATACTAACATCGTCCGGGGAGCAGTTGGAAGTTAGGTGCCTCACTCAAGGACACCTCAGCCCAAGGCTGTCCCATATTAACCTAACCGCATGTCTTTAGACTGTGGGGAAAACCGGAGCACCCGGAAGAAACCCACGCAGACACGGGGATAACATGCAAACTCCACACAGAAAGGCCCTTGCCAGCTGCTGGGTTTGAACCCAGAACCTTCTTGCTGTGAGGCGACTGTGCTAACCACTACACCACCATGCCACCCACGGTGATTTATTATTCGTGTGTGTGTATACAGTGCTCAGCGTAAATTAGTACACCCCCTTTGAAAAGTAATATTTTAAACAATATCTCAATGAACACAATTTCCAAAATGTTGAAAAGACAAAGTTTAAGATAACATCTGTTTAACTTGTAACGTGAAAGTAAGGTTAATAATATAAACTTGGATTACACGTTTTTCAGTTTTACTCAAATTAGGGTGGTGCAAAAATGAGTACACCCCACAACAAAAACTACTATATCTAGTACTTTGTATGGCCTCCATGATTTTTAATGACCGCAGCAAGTCTTCTAGGCATGGAATGAACAAGTTGGCGACATTTTGCAACATCAATCTTTTTCCATTCTTCAACAATGACCTCTTTTAGTGGCTGGATGGAGAGTGTATGGTGGGTTGTGAGTGAGGCTTAAGTCCCTGCTTAGCACTGCCTATGTATGTACAGTCTTAGGAAAAAGAATCTACAACCTCTTTCTATTCTATATAAAGCGAGCCAGATTTCAATATGTAGTCATCCACCCCCGAATACATGTTCCTGAATTATATGTTCCCCTCCCCTCCACCAGGTTTCTGAATGTTGGTTTACTTTTTGGAAAAAATGACTAGAAGAAGGAGTAGTTTAATTTACATAGCGCCTTTCACAGACCCAAGGTTGCTTTACGGGGGGAAAATTGCTAGACTAAACAGAGGAGGAGGAAGAGAAGTATTCATGGAAAAGAAAAGTCTTTAAATCAGATTTGAAGTTTGAGAAAGAAGAGCAGTAAGAGAGAGATTGAGGGAGAGAATTCCAGAGCTTGGGTGCCATGGCACTGAAGGACCTGCTTCCCAAGATGGATAGGAAATATTGAAATATATTCTTTTTGTCACCTGAGGTTGGTTGTTTACAGAAGTTGGTGAGGACCATACAATTGCTATTTAGGCTCTAATAAAATATAGAATTGAAAGATGGTGTACATTCTTTTTCCTATGACTGTACACATATAGGCAGTGCTAAGCAGGGACTTAAGCCTCACTCACAACCCACTGTACGTGCTACTATGGGTGGTCTACGGTAAAAAATTTGGCAAAACTATGCTTGAGACTTGCACGACACTTGTGTGTTCTCAGCGCCGTAGAAGGTTGCAGACTGGCTGTGGAGACTTGGTCCTGCACATGCAAATTCTACAGGTCTTGCGACAAATCAAGAATGCATACACTATGTATGGGACTGCTCCTTTTGTACGCCTGAACCAAGTCAGCAGCACGGCTAGTAGGGGCTTTTTGTGATGACAGTAAGACGCACGAGCGACACACGGTCATTGTACTAGTGACATGCCTCAGAAGTACTACACAAGTATTCCACACTTGCTGTTTGTGCAGCCTGCAAGACAGAAGTATATCTCACTTTCTACTCCTATGTGTGGCATGTGTGGCGCACGCGACATGAGGGGCAAGACTCTGGGTATATATATTGGGGAGGAACCAAGGAACCGATCATGTAGCTTGTAGCATTGTAGAAGGGAAGACCACCTCATTTGCTGTTTTTATTCGAGTATATGTTAATTTATCATGCAAACGTCAAATAATAAAACATGAGTATAAGGGAATAACACATTTTATTACATTGTAAAAAATGCCAACTAAATAGCCCAATAGTTTGAGCACTCAAACACACTTTGACACTGACTTCGAGATACTGTCCTGCTCCTACTCCTGCTGAATGGTGGGATGGGGTGTCGGGATGTCCTTGTCCTTATCACTGAGCATGGCACAATGGCCTGACAGCGATGCAATGACAGGCTTGCAATGTCCTCACTTCTGGGCATCGTTAGCTGAAACATGCTTGAAAATCAGCAAATATAATATTAATTACATAAGCATATAGATACTGAAATGAATGTTTAAAGCATGTGTATTTACCTGTGAAAATACCTCTGGCGGGGTGCTGTGGCTTCTGCTGGCTTGAAGGCATACTTCTCCCTGTCCGTGCAGGGCTTGCTGGTGCTGCTACCATCATCAAATTCTTCCTCCTCCTCCCCCTCTGCTGTTTCAGGCTGGGTTACTTCACTTTTGCTTGCTTCTTCTTGGGTCCCATTTTCTAAACCTTTAAACTGAAAATTTATAAATTTTTCCTACAAAATATCCAATGTTCTTCAGTCAAAAGACAGATGCAGAATGCTGCAGACACACTGGTTTCATACCCACTCCTGACTTGCATCACACACAAGTTGAGTGATTGTAACATGCTAATCACATGCGTCACACATGCTTCACAAGGGTGGCTCGTACTTGTAGCGCAGGAAACTGGTAAAATGCAAGTCACACGCACTACACACTCACTGAACACGCACTGATCACGTCCATCAGACATAGGCTTTCCACGCACTAACGGTGTGGTTTTTCCCACACCTCGAGGAAGTCAGGCGTGCAACCTGTACTTGACAAGTACTTTGCCCGTACTCTTCCCCCAAACTTTCCCCCAGGTTCACCGCGACCCTGCGGCACGGCTACGAGCTATCAAACCCTGCAACCCGTGCGTGTCCAAAACACTTATGGTGGGTTGAGAGTGAGGCTTTAGTTGATTATTTATGGGCAAGCATGAAGAGCATACTCCTTTAACCAGTATGGTCATTACATTCATTTTCCAGGTTGATAGTTAACTCCTTTTGGGAATATTTTATCTGGGTAATTCTTTTACAATAATTTTTGCCCATACATATATATTGTATTAAGAAAATGAAAAAGAAATACCATATTAAAATGTAACATTTTGACTTCCGGGTGACACTATGGAGTAGACAGACGCGTTAATAAATAGCCGATAAAGTAACAAAAAACGATAAATGAGTACCAGACTGCAGGAAAAGGTTGCTAAAGGAATGAGTTCCAGTCAGAAAACAGGCAAGAAAGACTTGAAAGTCGGTGTGGCAGCGGGGGCGTGGTCAAGCGCCGGTCGGTGACAGGAGGGCGGAGTCAGGGAAGGTAAGTGGCAGAATCACGACACCTGAGAACAATTAACCTGTGTTTGTGTGTGTCTTCCCAGTGACCGCGCCCTATTTAAGGAGGGAGAGTGAGAGCAGAGGGGATCTCCGGACTAGACGCTGGCTGTGTGTGTGTGTCTGTCTAGTCACCGTAACGATTGTTCACTGAAAAGTGTGGCAATAAAGCCTTTTCCCAAACCTGATCTCTGTCCTGCCGTCCTCAGTGCTCCACCCACACGTAGGGAGTGTTACAGTGGTGCCGAAACCCGGGACGTGGAGCACCAAACCAGCAGCCCCATGGAATCCTCCCCGTTCACCGATCTGGTCCACGCCCTCGCCACGGCTCAGCAAAGCCAGCACCAGGCACTCGTCACTCTCCGAAAGGAGCAGGAGCAGCGCTTCGAAGCCCTGGTGCTGGCCCAGCAGGAAGATCGCGAGGCGTTCCGGCATCTTCTCGCGTCGGCGGGGTCCACCAGCGCTCCGGCCGCGGGCCCGTCTCCCCTCATTGTCACCAAGATGGGCCCGCAGGACGACCCCGAGGCGTTCATCACGTTGTTCGAACAGGTCGCCGAAGCCTCGGGGTGGCCGATCGAGCAGCGCGCGGCGCGCCTCCTCCCCCTGCTCACGGGAGAGGCGCAGCTGGCCGCGCTACAGCTCCCCGCCGACCGCCGGCTGGCCTACGCGGACCTCCGCCGGGCCGTCCTCCAGCGCGTGGGGCGCACACCGGAGCAACAGCGCCAGCGCTTCCGCGCGCTGCGACTGGAGGAAGTCGGCCGGCCGTTCGCGTTCGGCCAGCAGCTCCGGGACGCCTGCTGGCGGTGGCTGAGGGCCAACAATCGCGACGCCGAGGGAATCGTCGACCAGGTGGTACTGGAACAGTTCGTCGCCCGCTTACCAGCCGGAACCGCGGAGTGGGTCCAGTGCCACCGCCCGGCGTCGCTGGATCAGGCAGTCGAGCTGGCGGAGGATCATCTGGCGGCTGTCCCGGCGGCAGGACAGCAGATGGCATCGTCTCTTCTCTCCTCTTCTCTCTCTCTCTCTCCCTCTCCTCCTGTGTCCCGTCCCTGCCCCATTCCCCCACCGCGGAGGCGGGGGCCGGCTCCACCCCAGCCGGCCCGCCGCACCCGCGGTGCCCTCCCGTGTCTCCCTTCTGTGTCTGTCTCTCCCCCATCTCAGGTGAGTGAGCCCCAGATCACCGGTGCAGAGGGAAAGTCCGGGCCGGTTTGCTGGCGCTGCGGGGAGCCGGGCCACCTTCATGAGCAGTGCACAGCAATGGAAGTGGGCGCGGTGGTTCGGATCCCCGACGCGCCAGAGGCCGCCCTCGATCGGGCCGGAGCGTATCGCATACCGGTGAGTATCCAAGGGGCTACATATCAGGCGTTGGTGGATTCTGGTTGTAATCAGACCTCAATTCGCCAAAGCCTGGTTCAAAACGAGGCATTGGGGGGAGCACAGGGGGTGAAGGTGTTGTGTGTGCACGGGGATGTTCACAGCTACCCTTTGGTGTCGGTTCACATTATTTTCAGAGGGGAAAAATTTATAGTGAAGGCGGCGGTTAATCCTCGCCTTACCCACTCGTTAATTTTGGGGACGGATTGGCCGGGATTTCGGGGTTTAATGACACGCCTAGTCGAGAGTGGGTCCTGCCATTTGACAGGGGGAGGTCCCGGTGTCGCTTTGGCGGGAGCAGCTGTCACAGAGCCGTCTACGTCATCTCCGCGTCAGAGTGAGGAGCCGCCGGCCCCTCCTCTCTCTATTGGGGATTCCCTCACGGATTTCCCATTAGAGCAGTCGCGAGACGAGACTCTGCGGCATGCGTTTGACCAAGTGAGAGTAATCGATGGTCAAACGCTCCAGCCGAATGCCACCCCGTCCTTCCCCTACTTCGCGATTATGAAGGATAGATTATACCGAGTGACGCAGGACACTCAAACTAAGGAGCGAGTCACGCAGCTTTTGATTCCAAAAAGCCGCCGGGAATTGGTATTCCAGGCGGCTCACTTTAATCCCATGGCTGGACACTTAGGGCAGGATAAAACACTAGCCCGAATAATGGCCCGTTTCTATTGGCCGGGGATTCGCGGCGATGTCCGTAGGTGGTGTACGGCATGCCGCGAATGCCAGTTAGTAAACCCAGCAGCCATTCCAAAAGCGCCATTGCGCCCTCTACCGTTAATCGAGACCCCGTTTGAAAGAATTCGGATGGATCTCGTCGGGCCATTAGATCGGTCAGCACGAGGGTACCGCTTTATATTAGTTCTAGTGGACTATGCAACGCGATACCCGGAAGCAGTGCCTCTGCGCAATATCTCAGCACGCAGTATTGCAGAGGCACTCTTCCGCGTCATCTCCCGAGTTGGAATCCCGAAAGAGATTCTGACTGATCAAGGCACTACGTTTATGTCACGAACACTGCGCGAACTGTATGGGTTATTGGGGATTAAGCCGATCCGCACCAGTGTATATCACCCACAAACGGACGGTTTAGTAGAACGGTTCAACCGCACCCTCAAAAATATCATTAAGAAATTCGTAAGTGAGGACGCACGTAATTGGGATAAGTGGCTCGAACCCTTGCTGTTCTCAGTGCGAGAGGTCCCTCAAGCCTCCACGGGGTTCTCCCCGTTCGAATTATTATATGGGCGTAAGCCGCGCGGCATCCTGGACGTGCTGCGGGAAAATTGGGAGGAGGGACCTTCACAAAGTAAGAATGAAATTCAGTACGTTATGGACCTGCGCGCAAAACTCCACACGCTCACCCACCTAACTCAGGAGAACTTGCGGCAGGCCCAGGAACGGCAAGCCCGCCTGTACAACAAGGGTACGCGCCTTAGAGAGTTCACACCGGGAGATAAAGTACTCGTACTCTTGCCCACGTCGAGCTCCAAATTAATCGCCAAGTGGCAAGGACCCTTTGAGGTCACACGGCGAGTCGGGGACGTCGACTATGAGGTGAGGCGAACAGACAGGGGTGGGGCGCCACAGATTTACCACCTCAATCTGCTCAAACTCTGGAACGAGGAGGTCCCCGTGGCGTTGGTGTCGGTAGTTCCGGAGAAGGCGGAGCTGGGGCCGGAGGTTCAAAAAGAGAGTTTGGCATCACGTACCTCTCCGGTCCCCTGTGGAGACCACCTCTCCCCGACCCAGCTCACGGAGGTCGCCCAGTTGCAGGCCGAGTTTTCGGATGTGTTCTCGCCCCTGCCCGGTCGCACTAACCTCATAGAACACCACATAGAGACACCCCCGGGGGTGGTAGTGCGTAGCCGCCCTTATAGACTACCCGAACACAAAAAAAAGGTGGTTCGGGAAGAACTTCAGGCCATGCTCGAAATGGGCATCGTCGAGGAGTCCCACAGCGACTGGAGCAGCCCGGTGGTCTTGGTTCCCAAGGCCGACGGCTCGGTCCGGTTCTGTGTGGACTATAGAAAAGTCAACGCGGTGTCTAAATTTGACGCATACCCAATGCCTCGTGTTGATGAGCTGCTCGATCGACTAGGCACGGCTCGCTTCTACTCGACACTGGATTTAACGAAGGGATATTGGCAGATCCCCTTGACTCCATTATCCCGGGAGAAAACGGCCTTTTCCACACCGTTTGGCTTACACCAGTTCGTCACACTTCCGTTTGGGCTGTTTGGGGCGCCCGCTACGTTTCAGCGGCTGATGGACCGGGTCCTCCGGCCCCACGCCACCTATGCGGCCGCCTACCTGGACGACATTATCGTTTATAGTAACGACTGGCAGCGGCACCTGCAACACCTGAGGGCCGTCCTTAGGTCGCTGAGACGGGCGGGGCTCACTGCCAACCCAAAGAAGTGTGCGATTGGGCGGGTGGAAGTACGGTATCTGGGCTTCCACTTGGGCAACGGGCAGGTGCGTCCCCAAATTAATAAGACAGCAGCGATTGCGGCCTGCCCGAGGCCCAAGACCAAAAAGGGGGTGAGACAGTTCCTGGGGCTGGCTGGCTACTATCGTAGGTTTATACCTAATTATTCGGACGTCACCAGCCCGCTGACTGACCTCACTAAAAAGGGGGCGCCAGATCCGGTCCAGTGGACGGAGCAGTGCCAGCGGGCTTTCTCGGAGGTAAAGGCTGCACTGTGTGGGGGGCCACTTTTACACTCCCCTGACTTCTCTCTCCCTTTTATGTTACAGACGGATGCGTCGGACAGAGGGCTGGGGGCCGTTTTGTCCCAGCAGGTGGAGGGGGAGGATCGCCCGGTCTTATACATCAGCCGGAAGCTGTCAGTGCGTGAGGGGCGCTACAGCACGATTGAAAAGGAGTGCCTGGCGATCAAATGGGCGGTCCTCGCCCTCCGGTACTACCTGCTGGGGCGCTCTTTCACCCTCTGTTCGGACCACGCGCCCCTCCAGTGGCTCCACCGCATGAAAGATTCCAACGCGCGGATCACCCGTTGGTATCTGGCGCTCCAACCCTTTAATTTCAAGGTGGTCCACAGGCCGGGGGCGCAGATGGTCGTGGCGGACTTCCTCTCCCGTCAAGGGGGGGGGGAGTCGGCTGCAGGCCGGACGGGCGCCCGGCCTGAGTCGGGCGGTGGGGGTATGTGGCAGCGGGGGCGTGGTCAAGCGCCGGTCGGTGACAGGAGGGCGGAGTCAGGGAAGGTAAGTGGCAGAATCACGACACCTGAGAACAATTAACCTGTGTTTGTGTGTGTCTTCCCAGTGACCGCGCCCTATTTAAGGAGGGAGAGTGAGAGCAGAGGGGATCTCCGGACTAGACGCTGGCTGTGTGTGTGTGTCTGTCTAGTCACCGTAACGATTGTTCACTGAAAAGTGTGGCAATAAAGCCTTTTCCCAAACCTGATCTCTGTCCTGCCGTCCTCAGTGCTCCACCCACACGTAGGGAGTGTTACAGTCGGTAAAAATGATGACTTTATAACAGCTTCCAAGCAGCTAACGTTAGCCGAATCTACACCGCTGAAATCAGCCAGCAACGCTGGCGGGAAATCGGCGATGCTAGTGGAGCTGAGGAAACTTCGACATGAGAACAGTGACTCCTTTCGGGATTTGAAAACCTCTCTCTACCAAGTGGAGTCATCCATGGAGGAATTAAAACAACAAATTGAGAGGCTAGACAGAAGATTGACCGACGCCGAGAGAAGAGTAAGTGCAAGGGAAGACTGAAGTATATGGCAGAAGAGGGCACTGGCCTACCTGTTGCAGATAGAGGCTAATCTCACTGCCAAATGTGATGACATGGAAAACAGACTCTGCCGCAACAACATCAGGCTGTATGGAGTTCCAACGGGCGCGGAGAAGGATGACATGGTATCTTTTTTAACAGACTTTCTGAGTACTTCATTAGAGTTTCAAGGAGAAGTCGACATTAAACTAGAGAGAGCGGACAGAGCGCTTGGTCCGAAGCCCAAAGCCGCAGCTGCACCACCGAGATCCATTATAGCTCGGTTTCTGGACTTTAATGTGAAACAAAAGGTGCTGCTGCAGGCTTGGAAGCAGAGAAATGTTCAGTTCCAAGAGCATACGATTTATTTTGACCATGACTACTTGCCCGGCCTGCAGAGGAAAAGGAAGAAAGTCAGAGATGTTATTAAAAAGTTAAAAGAAAAGAACATCAGAGCTCAGTCTCCATACCTAGCCCAGCTAAGACTCTTCTTGGATGGTGGCACAAAACTGTTCCCCTCACTCCTGGAGGCACAGTCAACATTGAAAGAACTTGCCATTGAAACAGCAATGGAGGACCGAGAAATATTGGAAAGGGAGCTAACACGAGAGGGATGGATAATACAGCAGAACAGGAGGAAGAACCAACAGCTGAATCCAGTGGAGATCAGAGCCATCATTCAGGGTGATATCAGAGAGGTGAGAGTCACTGGTTGTGAGTAAAGATGAAAACACCATAAGATTAGACCTGTGACGAATGATGACAAAAAACACTTGGAGACTCGACTGGTGATGATCAAAAATAATAATAATAATAAATAATAGCAACAGAAAGAAAGAGTCACTATGAGACTGGACTTGTGAGGAAGAAGAAAAGGAAAGAGGCACTAAGAGATTGGTCCTGCTAGGAATAAGGTTAAAACGGGGACACGCTGAAATGAAACAGGACCATCGTTTATCGTAAATTACTGATTGGTTATTGATTCAGGCTGTAGTATTATCATAAGAAAATAAGCTGAATATTAGGGTCAGGGTGGGATGGGAGTTATGATTACCATCTAATATGAGGCGAACTTTGCTATCGAGGCGACATGAGCACATCTCTGGGACAACCTGGTGGACCGTCGCTATTGCACTTTGTGCACTCTACCCAGAGAGACCTTTCTCTCTGCCCAGTGAAGATCGGGAGTGGAGATCCCCGGAGTCTGTTTGTAAGGTTAAGACTCTGTTCATTTTCATTTCAGGGGCAATCCACGGGAGTATTGGAAGTTCATAGTTGTTTTTCATGTTCAAAAAAATAATTCTATCTCTTTGTTAAGAATGTTATGTGTCTCTTGGCAAACAATATCATCAAGGTAGCTACGGCTTATAATTTTATCTTGATCTCAGTTATTATGGTACAGTTGAATGAAAAAATACTATCAGAGTATTAAAACAACAGGTTTCTATAAAAATACTTTAAGTTACAAAAATGGACAAGTTGACAGTAGTGAGTTACAATATAAATGGAGTTAATCATCCCATAAAGAGAGAGAAAATTATGAACCAGTTGAAAAGATTGAACTGTTCAATCATGTTACTTCAGGAGACCCAACTTCATGATATACGTAGAACACAAAAAGCTTAGGAGGGAATGGGCAGGGCAGGTTTTCAGTGCTTCATGTGAAAAGGGTAAAAAAAGAGGAGTTGCAATTCTGTGTCATAGATCACTAGGTTTTACTTCAGAGAACATGTACGAAGACGAGAAGGGGCGCTACATTTTGGTTACGGGTACAGTGGTCGAAATGCTTTTTTCCAGTGTTCTGCAATATTGCAGAATGTCAAAATTTTGTTCTGCAATTTGGAAATATTTTCTGCAAATACACAAGCCTCCATACTACACCCTTCTCAACCTAATAATGCCTATATTTACATCATATCTAGCTTTACAACTCATAGCATTACTGTAATTCTTTATTCTTTCACTCTATTTTTAATTTCAGTCTTCACAGATCCTTCGCTGCAGCAAAGTTATCATTCCATGATACCTCCACAGGTCTTTCATCCCCCTTGCCCTGACACTATGGGCTACTACAACTTGAAGTATACCAACTAATTCATAAATGTACTAGTTACCACACCCAGACATTATCCTTCCACACAACATACTAATAAAGGTATCACCACAATAAAAAATAGAACACAACTGTTCTTCAAGAAACAAAACATTCATTTTCATGTTACACGTCATATTACATTTTGTCAAGATTAAGTTTCTAGCTTGAACAATAGATTGTTACCCAAAATGTACTTCATTCAGTGTTTGCATCCGCAACCTGTAGTTTTAAATTGAAAGCAAGGTTTCAATTCTACACTCTGTTACATCTTACGATGATGCAAAGAATTGATGCCATTAAGGAATAAAACCCAACTGGCAAATGGAAAGACATTTGGGTTCATTGTGTTTGCCTGGCTTCTAAAGTGCAAGGTCATAAACTGAACTGAGAACTACTGCAGGGGCTTCACTGCTCTAAACTAACAACAGAGAACTGGGTACAAACTAATCATGGCAGAACTGAGAGCTACAGAACTGAACCTATGAGCTTTGTCTTACAGGGCAACTGTTTTACTTTGTGCTAGTCTGCACCACAGGCAAGACAGTACTAGTAAAAAAAAAAAATAGAACATGTACACAAATAAAACATCCTTTTAAACAGGGACCTATACTACAGAAAACTAAGGTATTGCACAATGTGATTGAGGAACTGGGGATGGTAGGTATATGGCGTCAAAAACACACCAACGAGTGTGATTATACTTTGAAAAAAAAGGTTCACAAAAGTTACTCCAGAATAGATTTTTTTTGTGTGTGTTAAAAAGAGATGCCTATAAGATACTAGCTATGAGACTGGAGGCACGTATGCCTAGTCTTATACATCCAGACCAAGTTGGTTTTATTCGAGGAAGGTCCTCAGTGGATAATGTTCGTAGGTTACTTCATTTAATTTGGCAAGTAAGGAATAGCCTTGATCCTGTGGTTACTTTCTCTCTCGACGCTGAGAAAGCGTTTGATAGAGTGGAGTGGAGGTACTTGTTCAGGACGCTATTTAGGTTGGGATTAGGCTCCTTATTTATAAAATGGGTTGGACTTCTATATTGTAACCCTAAGGCCTCAGTGTTAACAAATGGAAGGGTATCCCCATATTTCCCTCTGCACCGGGATACAAGACAGGGCTGCCCCTTGAGTCCCTTAATTTTTGCATTGGCATTAGAACCCTTAGCAGCTGCCATTAGGAATAACACAAATATCAAGGGTATCCAAGCGGGAAAGATGGAACATAAATTATTTTTGTATGCGGATGATATTTTGTTACTGACCTCAAATCCAGAAACGGCTGTCCCTCAAATTTTGTCTTTTATTGATACTTTCTTCCATATCTCAGGTTACAAAATAAATTGGGGAAAATCAGAGGCAATGCCTCTGTCTAGGTTATGCCCACCTAGCATTAGACAGAACTGGCAGTTTAAATGGCTTCCTTCGGGTTTAGTGTATCTAGGGATAAAGCTTACACCAGGTTTAAAAGACATAATGACTGAGAACATTCTCCCCCTACTTCTGAAAATCGAGAACACTCTGCAAAACTGGGCTAAAATAGGGTTATCTTTGCTGGGAAAAATAAATATTCTTAAAATGATGGTTGTTCCACAACTGAATTATATCATATATTTATTACCCATGAGCTTCCCTCCCCTACTACTTAAAAGATTTAATGCAGGGGTAGCTACCTTTTTGTGGGGAGGTAAAAGACCCCGTTTAAATAGAATTAAAATGTGTGCTGCAAAGGAGGATGGAGGCCTCAACCTGCCAAGAGTGGACTGGTACCACTATGCCTTCTCTCTTAATCATCTCATCTCATTATCTCTAGCCGCTTTATCCTGTTCTACAGGGTCACAGGCAAGCTGGAGCCTATCCCAGCTGACTACGGGCGAAAGGCAGGGTACACCCTGGACAAGTTGCCAGGTCATCACAAGGCTGACACATAGACACAGACAACCATTCACATTCACACCTACGGTCAATTTAGAGTCACCAGTTAACCTAACCTGCATGTCTTTGGACTGTGGGGGAAACCGGAGCACCCGGAGGAAACCCACACGGGCACAGGGAGAACATGCAAACTCCGCACAGAAAGGCCCTCACCGGCCACGGGGTTCGAACCCGGACCTTCTTGCTGTGAGGCGACAGTGCTAACCACTACACCACCGTGCCGCCCTCTCTTAATCAATTGGCCAAAATAAATATTGCAGAGGACCAAGTTCCGGGTTGGGTCTCGATTGAAAAAGAACTCACTGAACCAATCCGATTATTGGCTTTTATTTCACAAAACGGGGGAGAAATTCCAACTCGGAATCCATTATTGTTGTTTGCAGGAGAAACCTGGCAAGCATCACATCATCTTATTGGTCTTAACCCGTTTTTTACTAGAAAGTCGTCTTTATGGCATAACAAACTACTGAAAGTGGGTAAAAAACTCTTTACTGGAAATCATGGGCTGAAGCAGGGATTACTTTTATTGGAGATGTTTTCGAGGGTGATAATTTTATGGGTTTTGAACAAATGGTAACTAAATATAGAATCCCTAGATGAGACTTTTGGAAATATTTGCAATTAAGAAGCTGTATAATGTCTGCTCAAAGGAAACTCCCCCTATTGCCTCAAACAGAGCTACAAAGACTAGTTCAGGGAGATCAGGGGAAGAGAGGTGGGGCATCTAGATATTATAGTCTTATGAGGCAATCTCACCCACCTAAACTAGAGGGTCTCAAGAGAGCATGGGAGACAGATTTACAGGGTGAGATAATTCTGGAGAAATGGAAGGAAATAATCGGATCCTGGTATAAGACATCTAGAGAGGTGCAGACCCGCTTAATTACGTATAAAATCATACATAGGATGTATTGGACTCCTTGTAAGATGGCAAGATTAAAGCTCTATGAATCTGAGATTTGCTGGAGATGTGAGAGGAGTAGAGGAACGCTTTTACACATGCTGTATGAATGTGAAATGACACAAAACCTATGGGAAAGAATAATATTATCAACAAAGTACTCAGGACAGATTTATCTCAGAGCCCCGCTTTATGTATTCTAGGCATAATAACAGAGGGAATAGAGTTATTATCCCAGCAAACTCAGTGGTGTAGGGTGGCCCTTATGTAGGATTGTTCTCAGACACTGGAAGTCAAAAAGTGTTATCCCATTTAATGAATGGATGGGAGAAATGACCAAAATAGCTAGCTATGAACAATTGATTTTTAGGCTGAACAATAGGGAGGAGGTATTTATGAAAATATGGGGTCCATACATGAATTTCATACTAGGTAGTTGATTGGAGTAGCTATACTGATGGGTTTTCATGTAAACAATAAGCCATGTCTGGATTGTGACATAAATTTGATATATGGTGAGGTGGAGTCTGTGAGAGTAAAGGAGGTGAGAGAGATGTTGGTAATGTGAATGTAATGTGAATCTTGTGCATGTAGATATGTGTAATTATTTCTATTTATTTTTGTGTCCATATTAGTTTAATTTGTGCAAGTGTCTCTATATGAGTAATATTTTCCCTTTTTTTTCCTCCTTTGGGGGGGAGGGGGGTTCCAATTATGTTATTCTGTTCTTGTCGTTGTTCAGGTTTGTGTATGTTGATTATGTTGTGTTGCTGAAAACCAATAAAAAGTGATTTACAAAAAAAATGGCAAAAAAAAGAGATGCCTATAAAGTTATAGACTGCCATATTGAACCCATAACAATATCAGATCATGGTCCAGTGGTTGTCAATAAATTTAGCGAATGAAAAACAACCTAAACAATGGAGAATGAATGTTTCACTTCTGAATCATCCAGAGATAATTCAAAGTATTAAAAAAAAAAAAGATTGGAACGAATATATGGAACACAATGATAATGGAGAATTTTCAGTATCCATCTTATGGGAAGCGGCAAAAGTTGTGCTGAGGGGGAAATTGATTGCTCTGTCATCCAAAATTAAAAAAGATTGTGATAATGAACAAGGAAAATTTGAAAAACTCATAAAGGAGTTAGAAATGGAGCATAAAAAGACAAATGACGAGAATATTTTGAAGTCTCTTAGCCTGCACAGACAAACATTTAAATGATTTATTGACACACAAGGCGGAGGGTGCATTATGTTTTGCCAACCAAAAATATTATGAAGCAGGAAATGGGGTCAGCAGGCTATTAGCATTTCAACTGCGCAAGGCACAAGCAGATCACATGGTGGCAAGGATAGTGAATCCTGTTACTAAAAAAACACTGTCCCACCCTAAAGACATAGTTGAAGCTTTTTCTGTCTACTATGAGACACTTTATGACTCAAAGGGATCAGACAACAAAATGGAGAAGAATAAAATCGTATTAGAAAAAATTAAGTTACCCAAATTAATTGAAAGTGATTCCAAAGCAATGAGAGAACCAATCACAAGAAAGGAAATTGAGGAAACCCTAAAAAAATCTAAAGAACAATAAGGCGCCGGGAGTAGATGGATACCCAGGTGGATTCTATAAGCGTTTTCAAGGTGAGGTTACGCCCCTCTTACAAAGAGTATTTAATTATGCCCTTACAAAGAATGACCCTCCAAAATCTTGGTCTGAAGCAATAATATCCATAATCCCCAAAGAAGGCAAAGACCCTACAAACTGTTCCTCTTACAGACCAATAAGTTTGCTCTGCTGCGATGCGAAAATTTTAACCACAATATTGGCAAAGCATATTCAAAAGTGTATAAATACAATAATCAAACCAGACCAAACTGGGTTTATACCAGGTCGTCAAGGGATAAACAATATTAGGAGAATTCTAAATGTGATTTCAGTGGTGAAACAAAAAACAGGAACCCTCAATGCTTCTCAGCCTAGATGCTGAAAAAGCATTTGATAGGGTGGATTGGAAGTACTGTATTTGGAAAACACATTGGAAAAAATGGGATTCCATCCAGATTTCATCAGTTGGATTGGGGTATTATATTCAGGACCCATGTCAAAAGTGCGGGTGAATGGATATACAAGCTTTTCAAGCTTTAGCTTGAAAAGCGACCCTGTAGAACAGGATAAAGCAGCTAGAGATAATGAGATGAGATGAGAAAATGATTTCAGCTTTTATTTGGCAAAAGCGAAAGCCTAGAATTAGACAGAAGTTGCTATTTAGCCCAAAGGGAAAAGGCGGTCTTAGCTTGCCTAATTTTGAAGTTATACTATTGGGCGGCGCAACTACGTAGTATGGTTGAATGGGTTGTTCATGACGAGGAAATGAACTGGATTGGTTTAGAGAGCCATGCGTGCCCGCTAGTACCTCTTGAGACGATGCCATTTATGGAACAAAAAAATGGAGAGATTTAAAAATTGATAATGAATGGATTATTTGTACCCACAGGGTTTGGTCTCTGGTGAGGGGAAAAAAAATAGGTGCACCTTTAACAATATCACGTGCAGTAACAATAGCTAAGATTGTTGATTTTTTGCCAAATAAGTTGGATGCTGGGTTCCAGATCTGGGCAGGGAAAGGACTAATAACCATAAACCAGATGTTTGAGGGAGAAACACTTAAATCATTTAAGCAACTACAAGATAAATATGGATTGTGCTCTAAGGATTTCTATAGGTATTTACAATTAAGGGATTATTTTTTGTCGCACACTGAATGGAACGCTTTGAAACAACCATCACCTTTAGAAAATTTTCTGGTAAAATGTATCGAGGAGAATGGTAAGAGGAAGATAGTATCTAATATATATACAAACATTTACAAACACATTTTTCAGGAAACTCTTTAGATATAAAGGAAAAATGGGAACTGGAAATGAATGTTGTTATTGAAGATGAAGAGTGGGAGGTGGTGTGTGGACAGGGTCATAAAATCACTCATAGTCCAGTGTGGAAGGATTTCAATTGGAAATTAAGAATGAGATACTTCAAGACACCTTCCACTACATCAAAATGACAAATAATTCAAATTTATGCTGGAGGAAATGTAAACAGATCGGGGACCGCACTCACATTTTCTGGGATTGCCCGATATTGATTCCATTTTGGCGAGGGATCCAAGCAGAAATTCAAAACATTCTGAAAATAAATTTACCACTGAATCCATTATAATACTGGGTTTGACTCCAGGGGAAGATATAGGGAAGAGGAAAGTCCAACTATTACAGATTCTCTTACTTGTGGCTAGGAAAATGATAACCCTGTCCTGGCTCAAGCCTCTGCCTCCCACCCTTCAACAACGGCGAGAGAGACTAAAGAATGTTTATTTAATGGAGAAGATGACCACAAAACTTCATGTAAAAATGGATATGTATTTGGTTTTGTGGGCCCTTGTCATTTCTCATTTTGGATGGACAGATAGATGAATTGGTAACAGCTGGTCGTGAGAAATAAGGTGGTTTTTGTTGTTTTGTGGAGGTCTCCTGTCGGGTGTACTTTCTTCCCCCTATCCAAGGCTTAGTTTTGTGGGATGTCCATTTGTGAAGTAGATCTTGAATTGGGTTTGTAGGTTTGCTGAGATACCAATTGTTCCTTGTCTGTTGTGTTTTGTTTTCAGTGCATTGTTTTGTGTTATTTTTATATGCATAATCTCAAATAAAGAATGTTCAAAAAAAGTAACATTTTTATTGTAGTTCAGCCCCACAATATCAGTGTGTACTGATGGATACGCTATATTCCAAAAAAATGTGTGGACACCTGACTAAGTCACACCCATACGTGTTTGTTGAACATCTGATTATAGATTAAATGATAACACTGTCCACTTTTCTGGGAAAGCTTTCTGCTAGATTTTGGAGCATGGCTGTGGAGATTTGTGTCCATTCTGCCAAAAGTGCATTAGTGAGGTCAGGAACTGATGTTGAAGAACATCAAGGCTTAGCATGCAGTCATTGTTCCAATTCATCCCAAAACTGTTTAGTGGGGTTGAGGTCAGGACTCTGTGCAGGCCACTTGAGTTCTTCCACACCAATCTTGACAAACCATGTCTTTATAAACCTCAAATTGTGCAAAGGGACACTGTCATACTGGAGCAGGTTTGAGCCCCTTAATTCCTGGGAAGGGAATCCTTAATCCTGTCCACGGCTTTCCTGTGAGAGACATTGGGGGTTGCCATGACACTTGCCTCTCCTGGATGTCGGGCTTTGAGTTTCAGTTTATCCAAGCAGCTGAAGCTGAGGGAGCCGGATGTAGCCAAGCAGAGCTAGCTACAACAACCATGTTTTAGTCAGAGGATAATGTCTTTTTTTTTTTTTTTAATTGTGTCTTTTTCTGGTTCAGTGTGTGCCATCATCGGGTGCACAAACAACTCGTGAAAGCTTAAAGATCTTATGAATGGTATCTGTTTTGAGCACAAACGGACTTGCAAGACATGTTGTCCAGCACCATACACTGCTTATCTGTACATGCGATTCCTGTCTTTCCACTAACCACTGCATTTTGGACCTGAATCAACATTAATTCTGTGTAATTGTTGTTTAGATATTGTACATTATTCAAACATTACACTACATTACAGTCATTTAGCTGGCGTTTTTGTTCAAAGTGACTAACAATAAGTGCATGTAGTCTAGGTAGCCAAGAGAATCCAAGAGTGGCCAGTGCTGAAGTACTAGTGTAAACAGATAGCTTACAAATACCATCCAATATCTGGAATGGTCATGATAGTTGAAGAAGCCTGGACAAATACATAGTCAAGGAATTATTTATGTATGGTATGTTTATTGTTTCCAAAGTTTGACAGCATTTACATCTGCATTAAAATGGTTAGCCTATGCTTCTCTGACCTAGCTTTTGCTTCTTGAACCTATACAAGAGACATCACGGTACAGTAGGCTGGAGTTCTATTAGACTAGATCTACCGTATGTGCTTATGGTTAACCCTCTGGGATCTGAGGGTATTTCCTGGCACTCTAATGATTTTGGCATGCTCTGATTTTGTCAATTTCAACAAATCTTAGCAGTATTTTCAAAGTCATATGACCTTTTTTTGTATTCAGCACAAGTTCAGCTACAGTAATATCTCTGTAGTATGTATACTATACGATTGTACTTTAAAAAAAGATTAATGAAGATGTTGGAAAATAATTTTTAGAACTGTGTTGGAATGTGTGAAAAAACATTACCTTACCCATTGTGATGAACCATTTTGGTCACTTGAGGTGTTATTTCTGTTCAGTCTTGGGAATGTATCAAGCACAAACTTAAATCTGCTCCACTGATTTGGATAATTAACTGGCCATCAAAAAAATGTATGTCCTATTGTTTTGGGATAAAGGGTTGGCAGTGGGAGGGGTATTCAATGAGAAGGGTAAAAATTTCCATTCCATTCAATGAGAAGAGTGAAAACCCCTCCCACTGCCAACTTTTAATCACATCAAGTCAACTCTTAATTTCATCAGGTCAAGTCACAATGAGTAAGGTAATGTTTTTCACACATTCCAAAACAGTTCTAAAACTTCTTTTTACAACAGCTTCATTTATCTGGTATTTGATTTTATTTTGGTATTCGACTCTATTCAGTGCATCTTGAAATTAACTCTTGTACTATTTTACTCAGTTCAGAGCCACAACCAACTCTGTTACACAGTTACTCTGTAACTTTTCTTCCACTCCAGCTCCAAATGTTACTCTCCGAACTCAAAATAGAGCAAAATTAACTATTTTTGAGGAAAATACTTTTAACTCTGGAAAAATTGCTATGTCATTTTTTCTGTGTATGCACTACAGCGCACGCAACCGATATGCTCATCAGAAATAGAAGAAATATTTACACTTACTCAAGTTGATCTTTAGCTGGATCGAGTCGAAGTATTTTTTAAAAGGGGGGGGGTACCACTCATCATCAGTGTCGCAGTTCTCAAGATTGAATTGAATCGCTGTCCTGAATCATTAATTGAATTGCTGTCCTGAATCATCCGAAGCGCATAAAATCCATGTGCCATCTCAAAAGTTTTACCTCCAAATAGCCTAAACTATGTCAACAGATTTTATCCTGTTTACGGTGGGCATTCCCACCGTGAAAGAGAAATAATTCGAAACCGAAAGAGTGAACGTGATTATCATGCCATTACAATGTCTTTTAGGAATGCATAAGTGGGCGCTTAGCGTTCTGACTCTGGTGTGACTAAGGTGACCAAGTTTTATGTTTCATCTAATTTAGGTAATTTCATTTTCATTTTTTTCATTATCTCAAGCCACTTTATCCTGTTCTACAGGGTCGCAGGCAAGCTGGAGCCTATCCCAGCTGACTACGGGCGAAAGGCGGGGTACACCCTGGACAAGTCGCCAGGTTCAAAAACTTAAAATTTAAAAACTATAATATTATTTGGTAGTGGGCGCATAGGAAAGTCTCATCTCATCTCATTATCTCTAGCCGCTTTATCCTTCTACAGGGTCGCAGGCAAGCTGGAGCCTATCCCAGCTGACTACGGGCGAGAGGCGGGGTACACCCTGGACAAGTCGCCAGGTCATCACAGGGCTGACACATAGACACAGACAACCATTCACACTCACATTCACACCTACGGTCAATTTAGAGTCACCAGTTAACCTAACCTGCATGTCTTTGGACTGTGGGAGAAACCGGAGCACCCGGAGGAAACCCACGCGGACACGGGGAGAACATGCAAACTCCACACAGAAAGGCCCTCGCCAGCCCCGGGGCTCGAACCCAGGACCTTCTTGCTGTGAGGCGACAGCGCTAACCACTACACCACCGTGCCGCCGCATAGGAAAGTGTATAGTATAAAGTTTCTATCGATATGTTTATCATGCTTGTATGATGAAAAACTCATGAAGATATTTATCTAGGGCGGTATGGTGGTGTAGTGGTTAGTGCTGTCGCCTCGCAGCAAGAAGGTCTGGGTTTGAGCCCTGTGGCCGACGAGGGCCTTTCTGTGCGGAGTTTGCATGTTCTCCCCGTGTCCGCGTGGGTTTCCTCCGGGTGCTCTGGTTTCCCCCACAGTCCAAAGACATGCAGGTTAGGTTAACTGGTGACTCTAAATTGACCGTAGGTGTGAATGGTTGTCTGTGTCTATGTGTCAGCCCTGTGATGACCTGGCGACTTGTCCAGGGTGTGCCCTGCCTTTCGCCCGTAGTCAGCTGGGATAGGCTCCAGCTTGCCTGCGACCCTATAGAACAGGATAAAGCGGCTTGAGATAATGAGATGAGATGAGGTATTTATCTAAATACATGACCTACTCATTCTAAACCTGTCGAGCTTCGCCGGTGAAGCTCTCGACCCAAGATGGTTATCGTTATGATATTTGGCAGATGCTTTTGTCCAAAGCGACTTACAGTATATACACTACATTATTAGTAAACCAATAAAATGATAGTCGTTCTACTCTGACATAGCCTACTTTCCAGATGATAGCTGCTGCATGACTGCAGGACTCCATGAGGGTAGACGGATGGAGCACTCTGATCGTATTATCCCTAGGGCACATCAGAAAATCAGATCTGCATAATCATCTTTTAGTCATCTTTGACCTACCTAGCAGTTAGCGTTAGCTACAAATGTCAACACAGTGGAGCAGAAGAAAGACACTGGCTTCCGCTATGACACAACAATGAATTATGGGAAAGGTCAGAGTTGTGACCTTTTGTGGATAGTGTACAAAGACATTCTAGAAAATTGTGGGCATCAAACTTTTTTTCTGTGAATTTGGCAACAGTTTGGGAAAGGCCCACAAGTAGATGTGATGGTCAGGTGTCTGCACACTTTTGGCCATATAATCTACATAATTTTATAATTCCTATGTAATAAATTTTTCTATTGAATTGTCACTATAATGAAAGGATTCTGATATTTGTCCTATAATTCATCAGTTTTTTATTTATCCACTCATTATACAGGCTGTCGCTGCTGGAGGAATGGCGTGGGCTTAGGGACTATGCCTTGTCCCAATTCACTGGAATCCCTGATTGTATCTTTGTTCATGCCAGTGGCTTCATTGGGGGAAACAAAACCAAGGAGGGTGTTCTCGAGATGGCTAGAAGAACTTTGCAACATCTTACAGATCAGAGAACAATGTAAATTGTTGCTAAGACACCCTTGCTTTATTGCTAAGTCTCATTTCTGTTCGCTTAACCAACATTTCTTTTGTAATAATGAAATATAGTCTAATGTGCATGTTCCATATTTTTATGTTGGTACAAATAAAATCGCAAGACGCGATCTCAACATTTGTTTTTGTGACCTTTTTTTTTAAAGCTTTCTAGATGATACAAAAGTTGTTACTGTTAATTTGAATTTGAAGTATGTAATAAGTAATGTTGTGTAACTAGTATTCCATTTCAAGGCTCATTAGAATTTTAAAAATGGCAATAGGTTGCAGTTTAAATCATTAAAGACCTTTGACATTATCATTACAATTATTGTTTATTCCTGGTGTTTGATGAAGTTGTCCATAGGACCAGAGAGTTCAATTTATTGTATATCTATGAAGTGCATCTATATGGTAGATAGAATTGAATACATGGCCACTAAGTGTAGTTTCAAGACAGGTACAGTATACCTAATATATTGAGTGCAGCTGAGTGTAGTTTCATATCTTAAGATATTAAGATTCACTTATTGTACCATTTTCTGTTGTCTATTTTTAGATGGACTTGTTATGAATATCATATGGTCAATGCATGTGTTCATATAAGGCATTAATGGGAAATATTCAGAAAGTGATAGTATATAGCATTAGCAACTGAAATGGCCATATCCTCCTGAAGATGTAAAGTTGGCATCTGCATGACCAAGTCAGGTTAGTAATGCAGGGTGAGAATTATAGTTAGTTGTCCAGAACTACATCAAGATTACATGCATTGCCAGATCACATCATGTTAATATGGTAATGAACCTCCAAGGATATAGAGCTGCTCACTCTTGCAGGTACACTGCAACCCTGCCATAATTAACTGCTTGGGAGACGTCCAAATAGTTTGTTATGCCAAAAAGTTTGTAATACTAAAATGGACCCACTTGTCACACCAAACATTCATGTTACAGTGGTGCTTGAAAGTTTGTGAACCCTTTAGAATTTTCTATATTTCTGCATAAATATGACCTAAAACATAAGATTTTCACACAAGTCCTAAAAGTAGATAAAGAGAACCCAGTTAAACAAATGAGACAAAAATATTATACTTGGTCATTTATTGATTGAAGAAAATGATCCAATATTACATATCTGTGAATGGCAAAAGTATGTGAACCTCAAGGATTAGCAGTTAATTTGAAGGTGAAATTAGAGTCAGGTGTTTTCAGTCAATGGGATGACAATCAGGTGTGAGTGGGCACCCTGTTTTATTTAAAGAACAGGGATCTATCAAAGTCTGATCTTCACAACACATGTTCGTGGAAGTGTATCATGGCCCAAAGGAGATTTTTGAGGACCTCAGAAAAAGCATTGTTGATGCTCATCAGGCTGGAAAAGGTTACAAAACCATCTCTAAAGAGTTTGGACTCCACCAATCAGACAGATTGTGTACAAATGGAGGAAATTCAAGACCATTGTTACCCTCCCCAGGAGTGGTCGACCAACAAAGATCACTCCAAGAGCAAGGCGTGTAATAGTCGGCAAGATCACAAAGGACCCCAGGGTAACTTATAAGCAACTGAGGGCCTCTCTCACATTGGCTAATGTTAATGTTCATGAGTCCACCATCAGGAGAACACTGAACAACAATGGTGTGCATGGCAGGGTTGCAAGGAGAAAGCCACTGCTCTCCAAAAAGAACATTTGCTGCTCATCTGCAGTTTGCTAAAGATCATGTGGACAAGCCAGAAGGCTATTGGAAAAATATTTTGTGGACGGATGAGACCAAAATAGAACTTTTTGGTTTAAATGAGAAGTGTTATGTTTGGAGAAAGGAAAACACTGCATTCAAGCATAAGAACCGTATCCCATCTGTGAAACATGGTGGTGATAGTATCATGGTTTGGGCCTGTTTTGCTGCATCTGGGCCAGGAAGGCTTGCCATCATTGATGGAACAATGAATTCTGAATTATACCAGCGAATTCTAAAGGAAAATGTCAGGACATCCGTCCATGAACTGAATCTGAAGAGAAGGTGGGTCATGCAGTAAGGCAAAGACCTTAAGCACATAACTCGTTCTACCAAAGAATGGTTAAAGAAGAAGAAAGTTAATGTTTTGGAATGGCCACGTCAAAATCCTGACCTTAATCCAATCGAAATGTTGTGGAAGGACCTGAAGCGAGCAGTTCATGTGAGGAAACCCACCAACATCCCAGAGTTGAAGCTGTTCTGTATTTTAAATTGCCAAAAAGCAATTTAAAAAAATAGGCCATGACCACTTTTGGGGATTACCTCATAGGGCCAGTTCAAGTGGTGGGGGGCAGAGGGGCTGGGGAGCCGGTCAAAGGGGGCTGGCGGGCCATAGTCGGCCTGCGGGCTGTAGTTTGATGACCCCTGGTTTAGAGAGTCCTTATCAGTGTGTGCTTTGATGGCGCTCTAATCCGGAACAAGTGCATAGTGCTATAATTAGTCCTAATGGTGTTCAGAGCACATGGATATGACAGTGATGTGTTTTTTGGTTTGTTTGTATTTTTTTGAAGACTCCAACTCATTGTCGTTAAAGTCAAGTCAGTTTATTTGTATTTAACAACATTGTCACAAAGCAGCTTTACAGAAAGTTAAAGACTTCAAACATATGAGCTTATTTTATCCCTAATAAATTTATTTATGCCTGATGAGCAAGCCTGTGGTGACAATGGGAAGGAAAAAGTACCTCAGACAACATGAGGAAGAAACCTTGAGAGGAACCAGACTTAAAAGGGAACCCACCCTCATCTGGGTGATAACAGATAGCATGATTTATAAAAAACTTGCTTCTATACAGTGCCTTGAAAAAGTATTCATACCCCTTGAACTTTTTCACATTTTTCCATCTTACAACCACAAACTTAAAAGTTTTTTATTGAGATTTTATGTGATAGACCAACACAGAGTAGCACATAATTGTGAAGTGAAATGAAAATGATAAATGGTCTTCAAAATTTTAAACAAATAAAAATCTGAAAAATGTGATGTGCATTAGTATTCAGCCCCCCTGCGTCAATACTTTGTAGAGCCACCTTTTGCTGCAATTACAGCTGCAAGTCTTTTGTGGTATGTCTCTACCAGCTTTGCACATCTAGACACTGAAATTTTTGCCCATTCTTCTTTGCAAAATAGCTCAAGCTCAGCCAGATTGGATGGAGAGCATCTGTGAACAGCAATTTTCAAGTCTTGTCACAGATGCTCAATGGGATTTAGGTCTGGACTTTGACTGGGCCATTCTAACACATGAATATTCTTTGATCTAAACCATTCCATTGTAGCTCTGGCTGTATGTTTAGGGTCATTGTCTTGCTGGAAGGTGAATCTCCTTCCCAGTCTCAAGTCTTTTGCAGCCTCCAACAGGTTTTCTTCCAGGATTGCCCTGTATTTAGCTCCATCCATCTTCCCATCAACTCTGACCAGCTTCCCTGTCCCTGCTGAAGAAAAGCATCCCCATAGCATGATGCTGCCACCACCATGTTTCACAGTGGGGATGGTGTGTGCAGGGTGATGAGCAGTGTTAGTTTTCCGCCACACATAGCGCTTTGCATTTAGGCCAAAAAGTTCAACTTTGGTCTCATCTGACCAAAGCAGCTTCTTCCACATGTTTGCTGTGTCCCCTACATGGCTTCTGGCAAACTGCAAACGGGACTTCTTATGCCTGTCTTTCAATAATGGCTTTCTTCTTGCCACTCTTCCAAAAAGGCCAGATTTGTGGAGTGTACGACTTATAGTTGTCCTGTGCACAGATTCTCCCACCTGAGCTGTAGATTTCTGCAGCTCCTCCAGAGTGATCATGGGCCTCTTGGCTGCTTCTCTGACCAGTGGTCTCCTTGCTCACTCTGTCAGTTTAGGTGGACGGCCATGTCTTGGTAGGTTTGCAGTTGTGCCATACTTTTTCCATTTTTGAATGATGGATTGAACAGTGCTTCTTGAGCTGTTCAGAGCTTGGAATATTTTTTTATAACCTAACCCTGCTTTAAACTTCTCCAGAACTTTATCCCTGACCTGTCTGGTGAGTTCTTTGGTCTTCATGATGCTGTTTGTTCTTCAGTGTTCTCTAACAAACCACTGAGGCCTTCACAGAACAAGTGTATTTATGCTGAGAGTAAATTACACACAGTAGGACTCTATTAACTAATTAGATGACTTCTGAAGGCAATTGATTGCACTGGATTGTATTTAGAGGTATCAGAGTACAGGGGGCTGAATACTAATGCACACCACATTTTTCACATTTTTATTTGTTTAAAATTTTGAAGACCATTTATCATTTTCGTTTCACTTCACAATTATATGCTACTCCGTGTTGGTCTATCACATAAAATCCTCAATAAAAAACTTTTAAGTTCGTGGTTGTAAGGTGGAAAAATGTGAAAAAGTTCAAGGGGTATGAATACTTTTTCAAGGCACTGTAACTGTGTCCTATAGAGTCACAAAGTACAACTGTGTAACCAGCAAATTCATTATGGTTTTAGCATGAAGTCTATTTTGTTGAAGTTACAGTGGTGCTTGAAAGTTTGTGAACCCTTTAGAATTTTCTATATTTCTGCATAAGTGTGACCTAAAACAAGATCAGATTTTCACACAAGTCCTAAAAGTAGATAAAGAGAACCCAGTTAAACAAATGAGACAAAAATATTATACTTGGTCATTTATTTATTGAGGAAAACGATTCAATATTACATATCTGTGAGTGGCAAAAGTATGTGAACCTTTGCTTTCAGTATCTGGTGTGACCCCCTTGTGCAGCAATAACTGCAAATAAATATTTCCGGTAACTGTTGATCAGTTCTGCACACCGGCTTAGAGGAATTTTAGCCCATTCCTCTGTACAGAACAGCTTCAACTCTGGGATGTTGGTGGGTTTCCTCACATGAACTGCTCGCTTCAGGTCCTTCCACGCTCGTTTGTGTGTGTGTTCGCTTGTGTGTGTTCACGCGTGTGTGTTTGGTTTGAGTGTGTGTGCGTTTTCGCTCATGTCTGTGTTCGCTCGCGTGTGTGTTCCCTCGTGTGTGTTTGCTTGCTTGCGTGTTCGCTCGTGTGTGTGCTTGTTTGCTCGTGTATGTGCGTGTTCGTGTGCGTTTGTTCATGCGCATGTTCGTGTTTGGTTTGCGCGTGTGTGCTTGTGTGTTTGCTCGTGTGTGTGTGTTTTCTGTCATGTATGTGTGTGTGTGTTTGCTCATGTATGTGTGTTTACACGTGTGTGTTTGCTCGTGTGTGTGCGTGTTCACTCGTGTGTGTGTGTTTGCATGCGTGTGTGTGTTCACGTGCGTGTGTTTGTGTTTGGTTCGCGTGTATGTGTTCGCATGTGTGTTTGATCGTGCATATGTGTGTTCGCACGTGTGCGAGTGTGTGTTCACTTGTCTGTTTGTTCGTGTGGTCGCCTGTGTGTTCGCTCGTGTGTGTTCACTCGTGTGTATGTTCATGCACGTGTCTGTGTCTGTTTGAACACGTGTGTGTTCGCGTGTTTTCGCTCATGCATGTGTGTGTGTGTGTGTGTGTGTGTGTGTGCCCGCTCGTGTGTGTGTCTGTGTGTTCGTGTGTGTGTCCGATCGTGTGTGTGTTCACTCGTGCTTGTGTGTTTGCATGCGTGTGTGTGTTCACGTGCGTGTGTTCGTGTTTGGTTCGCGTGTGTGTGTTCGCATGTGTGTTTGATTGTGCATATGTGTGTTCGCACCCGTGCGGGTCTGTGTTCACTTGTCTGTTTGTTCGTGTGGTCACCTGTGTGTTCACTCGTGTGTGTTCGCTCGTGTGTGTGTTCGCTCGTGTGTGTGTTCATGCACGTGTCTGTGTCTGTTGCACGTGTGTGTTCGCGTGTTTTCGCTCATGCATGTGTGTGTGGGTGCCCGCTCATGTATGTGTCTGTGTGTTCGTGTGTGTGTCCGATCGTGTGCGTGTGTTCACTCGTGCTTGTGTTTTAGCTCGTGTGAGCGTGTTTTCCCTCATGTGTGTGCCTCTGTGTTCGCTCGTGTGTGTGTGTGTGTGTGTGATCGCGTGTTCGTGTGTGTTTTCCCTTGTGTGTGTGTTCGCTCATGTGTGTGTTCGCTCATGTGTGTGTTCACTCATGTGGGTTCCCTCGTGTGTGTGTATGTTTGCTCGTGTGTGTGTGTTCCCTCGTGTGCTTGTGTGTTCCCTCTTGTGTGTTTGCTTGTGTATGTTCGCGCGCGTGTGTCCGTGTGGTTGCCTGTGTGTTCGCTCGTGTGTGTGTTCGCTCATGTGTGTGTGCGTTCATGCACATGTCTGTTTGCACGTGTTCGCGTGTTTTCGCTCATGTGTGTGTGCCCGCTCATATGTGTCTGTGTGTTCATTTGTGTGTGTCTGATCGTGATTGTGTTTTCGCGCGTGTTCACTCATGTGAGTGTGTTTTCCCTCGTGTGTGTGCCTCTGTGTTCGCGTGTTTTCCCTTGTGTGTGTTCGCTCATGTGTGTGTGTTCGTTTGTGTGTGTTCACGCGTGTGTTCGCTCATGTGTGTCTGTGTATGTTCGCTTGCGTGTGTTTACTCGTGTGTGTATATGTTTGCTCGTGTGTGTTTCCTCGTGTGCGTGTGTGTGTTCCCTCGTGTGTGTTCCCTTGTGTGTGTTCGCTCGTGTGTGTGTGTGAGTGTGTTCCCTCGTGTGTACAGTATGTGTTTGCTTGTGTGTGTGTGTGTGTTCGCTCATGTGTGCGGGTGTGTTCGTTCATGTGTGCGGGTGTGCTTGCTCATGTGCGTTTGCTTGTGTGTGTGTGTGTTTGCTCGTGTGTGTTTTTGCTCGTGTTTGCGGGTGTGTTTGCTCGTGTGTGCAGGTGTGTTCGCTCATGTGTGCCTGTGTGTTCGCTCGTGTGTGCGTTCGCTCATGTGTGTTTGTGTGTTCACTCGTGTATGTGTTCCTTTGTGTGTTTGTATATATTTACTCGTGTGTGTTAGTGTGTGTTCCCTCATGCGTGCGTGTGTGTTCCCTTGTGTGTGTTCCCTCGTGTGTGCGTGTATGTTCATTCGTGTGTGTGTGTGTGTGTGTGTTCCCTCGTGTGTTTGTGTATGTTTGCTCGTGTGTGTGTTCGCTCGTGTGTGTTTGCTCGTGTGTGTGTTTGCTCGTGTGTGTTTTTGCTCGTGCGTGAGGGTGTGTTTGCTCATGTGTGCCTGTGTGTTTGCTCGTGTATGCCTGTGTGTTTGCTCGTGTATGCCTGTGTGTTCGCTCATGTGTTTGTGTGTTCACTCTTGTGTGTGTTCCTTTGTGTGTTTGTGTATATTTGCTTGTGTGTGTGTGTTAGTCAAGTCAAGTTTATTTGTATAGCACTTTTAACCACAAACATTGTTGTAAAGCAGCTTTACACAATTTGAATGACTTAAAATATGAGCTAATTTTATCCCTAATCTATCCCCAATGAGCAAGCCTGTGGCGGCGGTGGCAAGGAAACACTCCCTCAGACGACATGAGGAAGAAACCTCGTGAGGAACCAGACTCAAAAGGGAACCCATCCTCATTTGGGCAACAACAGACAGCATGACTATAATATTAACAGTTTTAACAAGACGTCAGTTTTGTTGATGTTATAAACTCTTGTGGGTGGTAAAAGAGAGCAACTGGACTTGCTTGAAGATTCTTGAAGACGTTTCACCTCTCATCCGAAAGGCTTCTTCAGTTCTGTCTGACTGGTAGGGAGCATCAGGTATTTATCCTCTCATGGATGAAAATATCTTAAAACGACTGTCTTATTAGGACTGCAGTTGTTCATGACAACTGCAGTCCTAAAGTTAGCAAGTCAACTGTAGTCCTCAGCCATAAAAGCATTACTGTAAGAGTCCAGAGCGTCCTCCAAGTGTGACTTTCAACTGTCCTCATGGGGCCGTCCTCCACAGGAGTGATGTGATGAGACTCCAACCAGACACAGGGCACCAGGATGGATCAGGCAGGTCTGAGGAGCAGAAGAGGTCAGCATCTCGATCCCAGGACTAACATGTAACTCAGAGGGATAGATTTGGGGGGAGGGGGGGAGAGAGAGAGAGGGAGAGAAAACACGGGTTGTTAGGTATGCCCAATGTCACCTGAATAAGTAGGAACAGTATACATATTGCACTGAGTACAAGCAGAGACTCTGGCAACTAACTATGACAGCATAACTAAAAGGGGAGAGCCAGAAGGTAACACAGGCATGAGGGAGCCCCAGGACATAAAGGAGCCAGCCACTACACCGTCAACAAACTCGAGTGAGCAAGCGAGTGGGGACTGACAGCATCCATATATCCCAGTTTACCAAAACACTCCATGTCTGAGGACCATCCATATCTACACCTTTACCTCATAAACACCATTAACAAAAGGCTTGACTAAACAGATATGTTTTCAGCTTAGACTTAAACGCTGAGACTGTGTCTGATTCCCGAACACTACTTGGAAGGCTGTTCCATAACTGTGGGGCTTTGTAAGAAAAGGCTCTGCCCCCTGATGTAGCCTTCACTATACAAGGTACCAGCAGATAGCCTGCACCTTTTGATCTAAGTAGGCATGGTGGGTCATAGAGGAGCAGAAGTTAACTTGGGTACTGTGGTGCGAGACCATTTAGTGCTTTAAAGGTCAATAATAGTATTTTATAATCAATATGAAATTTGATTGGGAGCCAATGCAGTGTGGATAAGACAGGGGTGATGTGGCCATATTTTCTAGTTCTAGAAAGGACTCTTGCTGCTGCATTTTGAACTAACTGGAGCTTGTTTATGCACTTATTGGAACATCCAGACAGTAAGGCATTACAATAATCCAACCTGGAGGTAACGAAAGCATGAACTAGTTTATCCGTGTCATGTAGTGACATTAAATTTCTTATCTTAGCAGTATTTCTGAGAAGAAAGAAAGCTATCCGGGTAATGTTATCAATGTGAGTTTCGAATGAAAGACTGGGGTCAATAATCACTCCGAGGTCTTTTACTGCTGCACGTGAAGAAACAGAAAGGCCATCCAGAGTTACTGTGTAATCAAAAAACTTACTTCTAGCTTCATGTGGTCTTAGTACAAGTACTTCAGTCTTGTCAGAGTTAAGTAGATGGAAATTAATAAGCATCCAGTGTCTAATGTCCTTTACACATTCCTCAATTCTATTAAGCTGGTGTCTCTCATCAGGCTTTGCAGAAACATACAACTGTGTGTCATCAGCATAACAGTGGAAACTAATACAATGTTTTTTTACGAATAATATCACCCAGAGGTAACATATATAAAGAAAAAAAGCAGTGGACCCAAGGCAGAACCTTGTGGAACACCAAACTTTACCTCAGTACATCTAGAAATATCACCATTTATATCAACATACTGATTGCGATCAGTTAAATAAGACCTGAGCCAGGAGAGGGCTGTTCCCTTAACTCCCACAACATTTTCTAGTCTATCCAGAAGAAGGGAATGATCAATGGTATCAAATGCTGCACTAAGGTCAAGCAACACAAGTAGCGAGACAGCCCTGATCAGACGCCAACAGTAGGTCGTTTACTACTTTAACCAAAGCTGTCTCTGTGCTATGATTAGGTCTAAATCCTGACTGATACATTTCATGGATGTTATTCCTATGTAAATATGAGCATAACTGCTGTGCCACAGCTTTTTCAAGGATCTTGGAGATAAAGGGGAGGTTTGATATTGGCTGATAATTGGACAGCTGACAGGGATCAAGGTCAGGTTTTTTAATCAGGGGTTTGATAACTGCTAGTTTAAAGGATTTGGGTACATAGCCAATCATAAGAGAATAATTTATTATTTTTAGAAGTGGTTCAATTACTTCAGGTATCATCTGTTTGAATAGACGTGTAGGTAAGGGATCTAGTACACAAGTTGAGGCTTTTGATGCCGAGATTAATGAAAGTAATTCAGTTTCTTTTAGGGGAGTAAAACATTCTAACTGATGATCTGATACAGTTATATTGTTAACTACAGGGTCACTTACATTGTGTGACCTTAAATTAGTAGATTGAATTTTTTGTCGGATATTCTCAATTTTGTCATTAAAAAAATTCATGAAATCGTTGCTACTACATACTACAGCATATACATATACTGCATGTGTCTATAGTGGACTTATTCCTGGTTAATTTTGCTACAGTATTAAATAGGAATCTAGGATTATTTTTGTTATCTTCTATTAGGGAGGAGAGATATGTTGATCTCACAGCACTAAGAGCTTTTCTATACTTCAGGAAGCTCTCCTTCCACGCTAATTTGAACACTACCAATTTTGTTTGACGCCATTTATGTTCCAATTTTCGAGTGGTCTGTTTTAATGTGCGAGTGTCATCATGAAACCAGGGTGCTAATTTTTTGTCTCTGACCATTTTCCTTTTAAGAGGAGCTACATTATCTAAGGTATGGCGGGATGTTGACTGTAAGCATTCAGTTGCCTGATCAAGTTCTGCAGGGGCTGACAGTGACCTAATCAAAGTTGATAACTCTGGGAGATCATTTATAAAGCCCTGTGCAGTAGTTGACGCAAATGTACGTTTAATACAGTAGCGTGGTGAGGTGCATATATTACTCAGACATAGTTTGAATGAGAAGAGATAATGATTTGAGATAACTTCAGACTGTGGAAATATGATAATATTGTCTACATTTAACCCGAATGTTAGTGTGTGTTCCATCGTGTGTGTGTTTGTGCTTGTGTGTGTGTTTGCTCGTGTATGTGTGTTTTGGTCATGTGTGCGGGTGTGTTCGCTCGTGTGTGTGTGATCACGTGTTCGTGTGTGTTTTCTCTTGTGTGTGTTCACTCGTTTGTGTGTGTGTCTGTGTATGTTCGCTTGTGTGTGTGTGTTCGCTCATGTGTGTGTTTACTCGTGTGTGTTTGCTCATTTGAAAGTGTGTGTTCCCTCACGTGTGTGTGTGTGTGTGTGTCTGTGTATGTTCGCTTGCGTGTGTGTTCACTCGTGTGTGTTTACTCGTGTGTGTTTGCTCATTTGAAAGTGTGTGTTCCCTCGTGTGTGTGTGTTCCCTCGTGTGTGTGTGTGTGTATTCACTCGTGTGTGCGTGTATGTTCACTCGTGTTTGTGTGTGCGTGTGTGTATTCACTCGTGTGTGTGTGTGTGTGTGTGTATTCACTCGTGTGTGTGTGTGTGTGTTTGTGTATTCACTCGTATGTGTGTATTCACTCGTGTGTGTGTGTGTGTGTATTCACGTGTGTGTGTGTATTCACTCGTGTGTGTGTGTGTATTCACTCGTGTGTGTGTGTGTATTCACTCGTGTGTGTATTCACTCGTGTGTGTGTGTGTACTCACTCGTGTGTGTGTGTGTGTGTGTGTGTGTATTCACTCTTGTGTGTATGTGTATTCACTCGTGTGAGTTTGTGTGTGGGTGTGTATTCACTCGTGTGTGTGTGTGTGTATTCACTCGTGTGTGTGTGTGTGTGTGTACTCACTCGTGTGTGTGTGTGTGTGTGTGTGTGTGTACTCACTCGTGTGTGTGTGTATTCACTCGTGTGTGTGTGTGTGTATTCACTCGTGAGTTTGTGTGTGGGTGTGTATTCACTCATGTGTGTGTGTGTATTCACTCGTGTGTGTGTGTGTGTGTACTCACTCGTGTGTGTGTATGTGTGTGTACTCACTCGTGTGTGTGTGTGTGTGTGTGTTCACTCGTGTGTGTGTTTGTGTGTGTGTATTCACTCGTGTTTGTTTGTGTGTGAATTCACTCGTGTGAGTTTGTGTGTGGGTGTGTATTCACTCGTGTGTGTGTGTATTCACTCGTGTGTGTTTGTGTGTATTCACTCTTGTGTGTGTGTGTGTGTGTGTGAGTGTGTGTGTGTGTGTGTATTCACTCGTGTGTGTTTGTCTGTGTGTGTGTGTATATTCACTCGTTTGTGTGTGTGTGTGTGTGTATTCACTCGTGTGTGTGTGTGTTCACTCGTGTGTGTGTGTGTATATTCACTCGTGTGTGTGTGTGTGTTCACTCTTGTGAGTGTGTGTGTGTGTATTCACTCGTGTGTGTCTGTGTATGTGTGTGTGTATATTCACTCGTGTGTGTGTATTCACTCGTGTGTGTATTCACTCGTGTGTGTGTGTGTGTGTATTAACTCGTGTGTGTGTGTGTGTGTGTGTGTGTATATTCACTCGTGTGTGTGTGTGTGTGTGTGTGTATTCACTCGTGTCTGTGTGTGTGTATTCACTCGTGTGTGTGTGTGTGTGTGTGTGTGTGTGTGTGTGTGTGTGTGTGTGTGTGTGTGTGTGTGTGCATGTATATTCACTTGTGTGTGTGTGTGTGTGTGTATTCACCAGAGGTGGAAAGAGTACTAAAATATTATACTCAAGTACAAGTTACTCTGATGAAATTTTACTTAAGTACAAGTAAAGTTACCAGACAAAAAATCTACTCAAGTAAAAGTAAAAACAGGTTGCTACTTCAACATTAGCAATGCCATCCACTATTTTTGGAATATAACCAGCCTATTGTCGGTTTTACTATGGAAAGGAAACATTATGATGCCAATGACAATACTTACCTCAACATGCTTGCGCAGATTAGACGTCGAATTTTTGTATGCCGCAATGGTTGTCTTCTTGGGCACACATAATCTGCATTGCATAATGAAACTGTCACCCCTTTTCTCTATGAAGCTGAAGTGATCACATATGTAGGGCCAGGGGTGCACTTCATTACTGGAAGAAATTGCGTTTTCTGCAGGGTCGTCCACCACAGGTTCCTCGGTCTCGTCCATGTCCGCCATCGTCTGTGTGAGACTCGCGCGCGCGACAACTGTCCTTCCAGTGATTCATTTCCAGAACGCATTTCCCCTTCTCTGTTTTAGCCTTTATTTATTTATTTATTTATTTATTTTACTCAGTAATGGTTGTGATGTTAAATGTACCGAAATACACTACTTAAAAGAAAACATACTTAAGTAAAAGTAAAAGTACACTCTTTAAAAATTACTTGAAAAAGTCTAAGTACACAAAAAAGCTACTCAAGTACAGTAATGTGAGTAATGTAATTCGTTACTTTCCACCTCTGGTACTCACTCGTGTCTGTGTGTATATATTCAATCGTGTGTGTCTGTGTGTGTGTATTCAGTCGTATGTCTGTATTCACTCGTGTGTGTGTGTGTGTGTGTGTGTGTGTGTGTGTGTGTATTCACTCGTGTGTGTGTGTGTGTGTATTCACTTGTGTGTGTGTTTGTGTGTGTGTGTGTGTGTGTGTGTGTGTGTATTCACTCGTGTCTGTGTGTCTATTCACTCTTGTGTGTGTGTGTATTCACTCGTGTGTTTGTGTGCATTCATTCGTGTGTGTGTGTGTGTATTCACTCGTGTGAGTTTGTGTGTGTGTGTGTGTGTGTGTGTGTGTGTGTGTGTGTATTCACTCGTGTGTGTGTGTGTGTGTATTCATTCGTGTGTGTGTGTATTCACTCGTGTGTGTGTGTGTGTGTGTGTGTGTGTGGGTGTGTGTGGGTGTATTCACTCGTGTGTGTGTGTGGGTGTGTATTTACTCATGTGTGTGTGCATTCACTCGTGTGTGGGTGTGTATTCACTCGTGTGTGTGTGTGTGTATTCACTCGTGTGTGTTTGTGTGTGTGTATTCACTTGTGTGTGTGTGTGTGTTTTCACTCGTGTGTGTGTGTGTGTGTGTGTCTATTCACTCGTGTGTGTGTGTGTGTATTCACTCGTTTGTGTGTGTCTGGTTGTGTATTCACACTTGTGTGTGTGTGTATATTCATTCGTGTGTGTGTGTGTGTGTGTGTGTGTATTCACTCGTGTCTGTGTATTCACTCATGTGTGTGTGTGTGTGTGCATGTATATTCACTTGTGTGTGTGTGTGTGTGTGTGTGTGTGTGTGTGTGTGTGTGTGTGTGTGTGTACTCACCAGAGGTGGAAAGAGTACTAAAATATTATACTCAAGTACAAGTACTGTTACTCTGATGAAATTTTACTTAGGTACAAGTAAAGTTACCAGACAAAAAATCTACTCAAGTAAAAGTAAAAAGTAGATCATTTAAAATGTACTTTGAGTAAAAGTAAAACGTTACTTTTAACAATGGATGTTTAACAATGTGTGTGTGTATTCACTCGTGTGAGTTTGTCTGTATTCACTCTTGTGTGTGTGTGTGTGTATTCACTAGTGTGTTTGTGTGTATTCACTCGTGTGTGTGTGTGTGTGTGTGTGTGTGTGTGTGTGTGTCTGTTTGTGTGGGTATATTCACTCGTGTGTGTGTGTGTGTGTGTATTCACTCGTGTGTGTGTGTGTTCACTCGTGTGTGTGTGTATTCACTCTTGTGATGGTGTGTGTGTTTGTATTCACTCGTGTGTGTGTGTCTCTGTGTGTGTTTTCACTCGTGTGTGTATTCATTCGTGTGTGTGTGTATTCACTCGTGTGTGTGTTTGTGTGTATGTATTCACTCACGTGTGTGTTTGTACTCACTCGTGTGTGTGTGTGTGTGTGTGTATATTGACTCGTGTCTGTGTATGTATTCAATTGTGTGTGTCTGTGTGTGTGTATTCAGTCGGATGACTGTATTCAATTGTGTGCGTGTGTGTATTCACTTGTGTGTGTGTGTGTGTGTGTGTGTGTATTCACTCATGTGTTTGTGTGTATTCACTCGTCTGTGTGTGTATTCATTCGTGTCTGTGTGTGTGTCTATTCACTCGTGTGTGTGTGTGTGTGTATTCACTCGTGTGTGTGTGTGTGTGTATTCACTCGTGTCTGTGTGTCTATTCACTCGTGTGTGTGTGTTTATTCACTCGTGTGTTTGTGTGTATTCAGTCGTGTGTGTGTGTGTGTGTGTGTGTATTCACTCGTGTGAGTTTGTGTGTGTGTACTCACTCTTGTGTGTGTGTGTATTCACTCGTGTGTGTGTGTATATTCACTCGTGTGTGTGTGTGTGTATTCACTCGTGTGTATGTGTACTCACTTGTGTATGTCTGTGTATTCACTCGTATGTGTGTGTGTATTCACTCTTGTGAGTTTGTGTGTGGGTGTGTATTCACTCGTGTGTGTGTGTATTCACTCGTGTGAGTTTGTGTTTGTGTGTACTCACTTGTGTGTGTCTGTGTATTCACTCGTATGTGTGTGTGTATTCAGTCGTGTGAGTTTGTGTGTGGGTGTGTATTCACTCTTGGTTGTGTGTGTGTGTGTGTATTCTCTCGTGTGTCTGTGTGTATTCACTCGTGTGTCTGTTTGTGTGGGTATATTCACTCGTGTGTGTGTGTGTGTATTCACTCGTGTGTGTGTGTGTGTGTGTGTACTCACTTGTGTGTTTCTGTATTCACTCGTATGTGTGTGTGTATTCACTCGTGTGAGTTTGTGTGTGGGTGTGTATTCACTCGTGTGTGTGTGTGTGTGTGTGTGTGTATTCACTCGTGTGTGTGGGTGTTCAATCGTGTGTGTGTGTGTATTCACTCGTGTGAGTTTGTGTGTGGGTGTGTATTCACTCGTGTGTGTGTGTGTGTATTCACTCGTGTGTGTGTGTGTGTGTGTGTACTCACTCGTGTGTGTGTGTGTGTGTGTGTGTGTACTCACTCGTGTGTGTGTGTATTCACTCGTGTGTGTGTGTGTGTGTGTATTCACTCGTGAGTTTGTGTGTGGGTGTGTATTCACTCATGTGTGTGTGTGTATTCACTCGTGTGTGTGTGTGTGTGTGTGTACTCACTCGTGTGTGTGTATGTGTGTGTACTCACTCGTGTGTGTGTGTGTGTGTGTGTGTGTGTGTTCACTCGTGTGTGTGTTTGTGTGTGTGTATTCACTCGTGTTTGTTTGTGTGTGAATTCACTCGTGTGAGTTTGTGTGTGGGTGTGTATTCACTCGTGTGTGTGTGTATTCACTCATGTGTGTTTGTGTGTATTCACTCTTGTGTGTGTGTGTGTGTGTGTGTGTGAGTGTGTGTGTGTGTATTCACTCGTGTGTGTTTGTCTGTGTGTGTGTGTATATTCACTCGTTTGTGTGTGTGTGTGTGTGTGTGTATTCACTCGTGTGTGTGTGTGTTCACTCGTGTGTGTGTGTGTATATTCACTCGTGTGTGTGTGTGTGTTCACTCTTGTGAGTGTGTGTGTGTGTGTATTCACTCGTGTGTGTCTGTGTATGTGTGTGTGTATATTCACTCGTGTGTGTGTATTCACTCGTGTGTGTATTCACTCGTGTGTGTATTCACTCGTGTGTGTGTGTGTGTATTAACTCGTGTGTGTGTGTGTGTGTGTGTGTGTGTGTGTGTGTGTGTGTGTGTGTGTGTATATTCACTCGTGTGTGTGTGTGTGTGTGTGTCTGTGTGTGTGTATTCACTCGTGTCTGTGTGTGTGTATTCACTCGTGTGTGTGTGTGTGTGTGTGTGTGTGCATGTATATTCACTTGTGTGTGTGTGTGTGTGTGTGTATTCACCAGAGGTGGAAAGAGTACTAAAATATTATACTCAAGTACAAGTTACTCTGATGAAATTTTACTTAAGTACAAGTAAAGTTACCAGACAAAAAATCTACTCAAGTAAAAGTAAAAACAGGTTGCTACTTCAACATTAGCAATGCCATCCACTATTTTTGGAATATAACCAGCCTATTGTCGGTTTTACTATGGAAAGGAAACATTATGATGCCAATGACAATACTTACCTCAACATGCTTGCGCAGATTAGACGTCGAATTTTTGTATGCCGCAATGGTTGTCTTCTTGGGCACACATAATCTGCATTGCATAATGAAACTGTCACCCCTTTTCTCTATGAAGCTGAAGTGATCACATATGTAGGGCCAGGGGTGCACTTCATTACTGGAAGAAATTGCGTTTTCTGCAGGGTCGTCCACCACAGGTTCCTCGGTCTCGTCCATGTCCGCCATCATCTGTGTGAGACTCGCGCGCGCGACAACTGTCCTTCCAGTGATTCATTTCCAGAACGCATTTCCCCTTCTCTGTTTTAGCCTTTATTTATTTATTTATTTTACTCAGTAATGGTTGTGATGTTAAATGTACCGAAATACACTACTTAAAAGAAAACATACTTAAGTAAAAGTACACTCTTTAAAAATTACTTGAAAAAGTCTAAGTACACAAAAAAGCTACTCAAGTACAGTAATGTGAGTAATGTAATTCGTTACTTTCCACCTCTGGTACTCACTCGTGTCTGTGTGTATATATTCAATCGTGTGTGTCTGTGTGTGTGTATTCAGTCGTATGTCTGTATTCACTCGTGTGTGTGTGTGTGTGTGTGTGTGTGTGTGTATTCACTCGTGTGTGTGTGTGTGTGTGTATTCACTCGTGTCTGTGTGTCTATTCACTCTTGTGTGTGTGTGTGTATTCACTCGTGTGTTTGTGTGCATTCATTCGTGTGTGTGTGTGTGTGTGTGTGTGTGTGTATTCACTCGTGTGTGTGTGTGTATTCATTCGTGTGTGTGTGTATTCACTCGTGTGTGTGTGTGTGTGTGTGTGTGTGGGTGTATTCACTCGTGTGTGTGTGTGGGTGTGTATTTACTCATGTGTGTGTGCATTCACTCGTGTGTGGGTGTGTATTCACTCGTGTGTGTGTGTGTGTGTATTCACTCGTGTGTGTTTGTGTGTGTGTATTCACTTGTGTGTGTGTGTTTTCACTCGTGTGTGTGTGTGTGTGTGTGTCTATTCACTCGTGTGTGTGTGTGTGTATTCACTCGTTTGTGTGTGTCTGGTTGTGTATTCACACTTGTGTGTGTGTGTATATTCATTCGTGTGTGTGTGTGTGTGTATTCACTCGTGTCTGTGTATTCACTCGTGTGTGTGTGTGTGTGCGCATGTATATTCACTTGTGTGTGTGTGTGTGTGTGTGTGTGTGTGTGTATTCACTCGTGTGTGTGTGTGTGTGTGTATTCACTTGTGTGTGTGTTTGTGTGTGTGTGTGTGTGTGTGTGTATTCACTCGTGTCTGTGTGTCTATTCACTCTTGTGTGTGTGTGTGTATTCACTCGTGTGTTTGTGTGCATTCATTCGTGTGTGTGTGTGTGTATTCACTCGTGTGAGTTTGTGTGTGTGTGTGTGTGTGTGTGTGTATTCACTCGTGTGTGTGTGTGTATTCATTCGTGTGTGTGTGTATTCACTCGTGTGTGTGTGTGTGTGTGTGTGTGTGTGTGTGTGTGTGTGTGTGTGGGTGTGTGTGGGTGTATTCACTCGTGTGTGTGTGTGGGTGTGTATTTACTCATGTGTGTGTGCATTCACTCGTGTGTGGGTGTGTATTCACTCGTGTGTGTGTGTGTGTATTCACTCGTGTGTGTTTGTGTGTGTGTATTCACTTGTGTGTGTGTGTGTGTTTTCACTCGTGTGTGTGTGTGTGTGTGTGTCTATTCACTCGTGTGTGTGTGTGTGTGTGTGTGTATTCACTCGTTTGTGTGTGTCTGGTTGTGTATTCACACTTGTGTGTGTGTGTATATTCATTCGTGTGTGTGTGTGTGTGTGTGTGTATTCACTCGTGTCTGTGTATTCACTCGTGTGTGTGTGTGTGTGCGCATGTATATTCACTTGTGTGTGTGTGTGTGTGTGTGTGTGTGTGTGTGTGTGTGTACTCACCAGAGGTGGAAAGAGTACTAAAATATTATACTCAAGTACAAGTACTGTTACTCTGATGAAATTTTACTTAGGTACAAGTAAAGTTACCAGACAAAAAATCTACTCAAGTAAAAGTAAAAAGTAGATCATTTAAAATGTACTTTGAGTAAAAGTAAAACGTTACTTTTAACAATGGATGTTTAACAATGTGTGTGTGTATTCACTCGTGTGAGTTTGTCTGTATTCACTCTTGTGTGTGTGTGTGTGTATTCACTAGTGTGTTTGTGTGTATTCACTCGTGTGTGTGTGTGTGTGTGTGTGTGTGTGTGTGTGTGTGTGTCTGTTTGTGTGGGTATATTCACTCGTGTGTGTGTGTGTATTCACTCGTGTGTGTGTGTGTTCACTCGTGTGTGTGTGTATTCACTCTTGTGATGGTGTGTGTGTTTGTATTCACTCGTGTGTGTGTGTCTCTGTGTGTGTTTTCACTCGTGTGTGTATTCATTCGTGTGTGTGTGTATTCACTCGTGTGTGTGTTTGTGTGTATGTATTCACTCACGTGTGTTTGTACTCACTCGTGTGTGTGTGTGTGTGTGTGTCTGTGTGTATATTGACTCGTGTCTGTGTATGTATTCAATTGTGTGTGTCTGTGTGTGTGTATTCAGTCGGATGACTGTATTCAATTGTGTGCGTGTGTGTATTCACTTGTGTGTGTGTGTGTGTGTGTGTATTCACTCATGTGTTTGTGTGTATTCACTCGTCTGTGTGTGTATTCATTCGTGTCTGTGTGTGTGTCTATTCACTCGTGTGTGTGTGTGTGTGTGTATTCACTCGTGTGTGTGTGTGTGTATTCACTCGTGTCTGTGTGTCTATTCACTCGTGTGTGTGTGTTTATTCACTCGTGTGTTTGTGTGTATTCAGTCGTGTGTGTGTGTGTGTGTGTATTCACTCGTGTGAGTTTGTGTGTGTGTACTCACTCTTGTGTGTGTGTGTATTCACTCGTGTGTGTGTGTATATTCACTCGTGTGTGTGTGTGTGTGTATTCACTCGTGTGTATGTGTACTCACTTGTGTATGTCTGTGTATTCACTCGTATGTGTGTGTGTATTCACTCTTGTGAGTTTGTGTGTGGGTGTGTATTCACTCGTGTGTGTGTGTATTCACTCGTGTGAGTTTGTGTTTGTGTGTACTCACTTGTGTGTGTCTGTGTATTCACTCGTATGTGTGTGTGTATTCAGTCGTGTGAGTTTGTGTGTGGGTGTGTATTCACTCTTGGTTGTGTGTGTGTGTGTGTGTGTGTATTCTCTCGTGTGTCTGTGTGTATTCACTCGTGTGTCTGTTTGTGTGGGTATATTCACTCGTGTGTGTGTGTGTATTCACTCGTGTGTGTGTGTGTGTGTACTCACTTGTGTGTTTCTGTATTCACTCGTATGTGTGTGTGTATTCACTCGTGTGAGTTTGTGTGTGGGTGTGTATTCACTCGTGTGTGTGTGTGTGTGTGTGTGTGTATTCACTCGTGTGTGTGGGTGTTCAATCGTGTGTGTGTGTGTATTCACTCTTGTGAGGGTGTGTGTGTGTGTATTCACTTGTGTGTGTGTCTGTGCGTGTGTGTGTATTCACTCGTGTGTGTATTCACTCGTGTGTGTGTGTATTCACTCGTGTGTGTGTGTGTGTGTGTGTATTCACTCGTGTGTGTGTGTGTATTCACTCTTGTGTGTGTGTGTGTGTACTCACTTGTGTGTGTCTGTATTCACTCGTATGTGTGTGTGTATTCACTCGTGTGAGTTTGTTTGTGGGTGTGTATTCACTCGTGTGTGTGTGTGTGTGTGTGTGTGTGTATTCACTCGTGTGAGTTTGTGTATATTCACTCTTGTGTGTGTGTGTGTGTGTGTGTGTGTGTGTGTGTGTATTCACTTGTGTGTCTGTGTGTATTCACTCGTGTGTGTGTGTGTCTGTGGTTGTGGGTATATACACTCGTGTGTGTGTGTGTGTGTGTGTGTGTGTATTCACTCGTGTGTGTGTGTGTGTGTGTATTCACTCGTGTGTGTGTGTCCTCACTCGTGTGTGTGTGTGTGTGTGTGTGTGTATTCACTCGTATGTGTGTGTGTATTCACTCGTGTGAGTTTGTGTGTGGGTGTGTATTCACTTGTGTGTGTGTATTCACTCGTGTGAGTTTGTGTGTATTCACTCGTGTTTGTGTGTGTATTCACTCGTGTGTCTGTGTGTATTCCTCGTGTGTGTGTCTGTTTGTGTCGGTATATTCACTTGTGTGTGTGTGTGTATTCACTTGTGTATGTGTGTGTGTGTGTGTGTGTGTGTGTGTGTGTTCACTCGTGTGTGTGTGTATTCACTCTTGTGAGGGTGTGTGTATTCACTTGTGTTTCTGTGTCTGTGTGTGTGTGTGTATTCACTCGTGTGTGTATTCATTCGTGTGTGTGTATTCACTCGTGTGTGTGTTAGTGTGTGTGTGTATTCACTCGTGTGTGTGTTAGTGTGTGTGTGTACTCACTCGTGTGTGTCTGTGTGTATATTCACTCGTGTCTGAATGTATGTATTCAATCGTGTGTGTCTGTGTGTGTGTATTCAGTCGGATGTCTGTATTCACTTGTGTGTGTGTGTGTGTGTGTATTCACTCGTTTGTGTGTGTGTATTCACTTGTGGGTGTGTGTGTGTGTTTGTATTCACTCGTGTTTGTCTGTGTATTCACTCATCTGTGTGTGTGTGTATTCACTCATGTCTGTGTGTGTGTCTATTCACTCGTGTGTGTGTGTGTGTGTGTGTGTGTATTCACTCGCATGTGTGTGTGTATTCATTCGTGTGTGTGTGTGTACTCACTCGTGTGTGTGTGTGTGTGTGTGTGTGAACTCACTCTTGTGTATGTGTGTGTGTGTGTGTGTGTGTGTGTGTATTCACTCGTGTATGTGTGTGTATTCACTTGTGTCTGTGTGTGTGTGTGTGTGTATTCACTCGTGTGCGTTTGTGTGTGTATTTGTGTGTGTGTGTGTGTGTGTATTCACTCTTGTGTGTGTGTGTGTGTGTGTATTCACTCGTGTGTTTGTGTGTGTGTATTCACTCGTGTGTGTGTCTGTGCCTGTGTGTGTATTCACTCGTGTGTGTATTCACTCGTGTGTGTGTGGGTGTGTATTCACTCGTGTGTGTGTGTGTGTGTATTCACTCGTGTGTGTGTGTGTATTCACTCGTGTGTGTGTGTGTACTCACTTGTGTGTGTCTGTATTCACTCGTATGTGTGTGTGTATTCACTCGTGTGAGTTTGTGTGTGGGTGTGTATTCACTCGTGTGTGTGTGTGTGTGTGTATTCACTCGTGTGAGTTTGTGTATATTCACTCTTGTGTGTGTGTGTGTGTATTCACTCGTGTGTCTGTGTGTATTCACTCGTGTGTGTGTGTGTCTGTGGTTGTGGGTATATTCACTCGTGTGTGTGTGTGTGTGTGTGTGTGTGTGTGTGTATTCACTCGTGTGTGTTCACTCGTGTGTGTGTGTGTATTCACTCTTGTGAGGGTGTGTGTGTGTGTATTCACTCGTGTGTTTGTCGGTGTGTGTGTTTGTATTCACTCGTGTGTGTATTCACTCGTGTGTTTGTGTGTATTCACTCGTGTATGTGTTTGTGTGTGTGTGTATTCACTCGTGTGTGTGTGTGTGTGTACTCACTCGTGTGTGTGTGTGTGTGTGTGTATATTCACTCGTGTCTGTGTGTATCTATTCAATCGTGTGTGTCTGTGTGTGTGTATTCAGTCGGTTGACTGTATTCACTTGTGTGCGTGTGTGTGTGTATTCACTCGTGTGTGTGTCTATTCACTTGTGTGTCTCTGTGTGTGTGTGTGTGTGTGTGTGTGTATTCACTCGTGTGTTTGGGTGTATTCACTCGTCTGTGTGTGTGTATCCATTCATGTCTGTGTCTGTGTCTATTCACTCGTGTGTGTGTGTGTCTATTCACTCGTGTTTTTTGTATTCACTCGTGTCTGTGTGTTTATTCACTCGTATGTGTGTGTGTGTGTATTCACTCGTATGTTTGTGTGTATTCATTCGTGTGTGTGTGTGTATTCACTCCTGTGTGTGTGTGTGTGTACTCACTCGTGTGTGTCTGTGTGTATATTCACTCGTGTCTGAGTGTATGTATTCAATCGTGTGTGTCTGTGTGTGTGTATTCAGTCGGATGTCTGTATTCACTTGTGTGTGTGTGTGAGTGTGTGTGTGTGTGTGTGTGTGTGTATTCACTCGTGTGTGTGTGTATTCACTTGTGGGTGTGTGGGTGTTTGTATTCACTCGTGTTTGTTTGTGTATTCACTCATCTGTGTGTGTGTATTCACTCATGTCTGTGTGTGTGTCTATTCACTCGTGTGTGTGTGTGTGTATTCACTCGCATGTGTGTGTGTATTCATTCGTGTGTGTGTGTGTGTACTCACTCGTGTGTGTGTGTGTGTGTGTGTGTGTGTGAACTCACTCATGTGTGTTTGTGTGTGTGTGTGTGTGTTTGTATTCACTCGTGTATGTGTGTGTATTCACTTGTGTCTGTGTGTGTGTGTGTGTGTGTGTGTGTGTATTCACTCGTGTGCGTTTGTGTGTGTATTTGTGTGTGTGTGTGTATATTCACTCTTGTGTGTGTGTGTGTGTATTCACTCGTGTGTTTGTGTGTGTGTATTCACTCGTGTGTGGGTGTTTGTGTGTGTATTCACTCGTGTGTGTGTCTGTGCGTGTGTGTGTATTCACTCGTGTGTGTATTCACTCGTGTGTGTGTGTGTATTCACTCGTGTGTGTGTATGTGTGTATTCACTCGTGTGTGTGTGTGTATTCACTCGTGTGTGTGTGTGTACTCACTTGTGTGTGTCTCTATTCACTCGTATGTGTGTGTGTATTCACTCGTGTGAGTTTGTGTGTGGGTGTGTATTCACTCGTGTGTGTGTGTGTGTGTGTGTGTGTGTGTGTGTGTGTGTGTGTGTGTATTCACTCGTGTGAGTTTGTGTATATTCACTCTTGTGTGTGTGTGTGTGTGTGTGTATTCACTCGTGTGTCTGTGTGTATTCACTCGTGTGTGTGTGTGTCTGTGGTTGTGGGTATATTCACTCGTGTGTGTGTGTGTGTGTGTGTGTGTGTGTGTGTGTGTGTGTGTATTCACTCGTGTGTGTGTGTGTTCACTCGTGTGTGTGTGTGTATTCACTCTTGTGAGGGTGTGTGTGTGTGTATTCACTCATGTGTGTGTGTGTCGGTGTGTGTGTTTGTATTCACTCGTGTGTGTATTCACTCGTGTGTGTGTGTGTATTCACTCGTGTATGTGTTTATGTGTGTGTGTGTATTCACTTGTGTCTGTGTGTGTGTATTCACTCGTGTGTGTGTGTGTGTACTCACTCGTGTGTGTGTGTGTGTGTTTGTGTGTGTGTATATTCACTCGTGTCTGTGTGTATCTATTCAATCGTGTGTGTCTGTGTGTGTGTATTCAGTCGGTTGACTGTATTCACTTGTGTGCGTGTGTGTGTGTATTCACTCGTGTGTGTGTATTCACTTGTGTGTGTGTGTGTGTTCACTCGTGTGTTTGGGTGTATTCACTCGTCTGTGTGTGTGTATACATTCATGTCTGTGTCTATTCACTCGTGTGTGTGTGTGTGTGTGTATTCACTCGTGTTTTTGTGTATTCACTCGTGTCTGTGTGTTTATTCACTCGTGTGTGTGTGTGTGTGTATTCACTCGTGTGTTTGTGTGTATTCATTCGTGTGTGTGTGTATTCACTCGTGTGAGTTTGTATGTGTGTACTCACTCATTTGTGTGTGTGTTTGTGTGTGCGTATTCACTCGTATGTGTGTGTGTATTCACTCGTGTGAGTTTGTGTGTTGGTGAGTATTCAATCGTGTGTGTCTGTGTGTGTGTATTCACTCGTGTGTGTTTGTGTGTGTGTGTATTCACTCGTGTGTGTGTGTGTGTGTGTATTCACTCTTGTGTGTGTGTGTGTGTGTGTCTGTGTGTATTCACTCGTGTGTGTGTGTATTTACTCGTCTGTGTGTGTGCATTCATTCGTGACTGTGTGTGTCTATTCACTCGTGTGTGTGTGTGTGTGTGTGTGTTTTCACTCGTGTCTGTGTGTGTGTCTATTCACTCGTGTGTGTGTGTGTGTGTGTGTATTCACTCGTGTGTGTGTATTCATTCGTGTGTGTGTGTGTGTGTATTCACTCGTGTGAGTTTGTGTGTGTGTACTCACTCTTGTGTGTGTGTGTATTCACTCGTGTGTGTGTGTGTGTGTGTGTGTGTGTATTCATTCGTGTGTGTGTGTGTGTGTGTATATTCACTCGTGTGAGTTTGTGTGTGGGTGTGTACTCACTCGTGTGTGTGTGTGTGTGTATTCACTCGTGTGTGTTTGTGTCTGTGTATTCACTCGTGTGTGTGTGTGTGTTTTCACTCGTGTCTGTGTGTCTGTCTATTCACTCGTGTGTGTATGTGTGTGTGTGTATTCACTCGTGTGTGTGTGTGTGTATTCATTCTTGTGTGTGTGTGTATTCACTCGTGTGAGTTTGTGTGTGTGTACTCACTCGTGTGTGTGTGTGTGTGTGTGTACTCACTCGTGTGTGTGTGTGTTTTCACTCGTATGTGTGTGTGTGTATTCACTCGTGTGAGTTTGTGTGTGGGTGTGTATTCACTCGTGTGTGTGTGTGTGTGTGTGTGTGTGTATTCACGCGTGTGTGTGTGTGTGTGTGTATTCACTCGTGTGTGTGTGTGTGTGTGTATTCACTCGTGTCTGTGTGTGTGTCTATTCACTTGTGTGTGTGTGTGTGTGTGTGTGTATTCACTCGTGTGTGTGCGTATTCATTCGTGTGTGTGTGTATTCACTCGTGTGAGTTTTTGTGTGTGTACTCACTCGTGTGTGTGTGTTTGTGTGTGTGTACTCACTCGTGTGTGTGTGTGTGTGTGTGTATTCACTCGTGTGTGTGTGTGTGTATTCACTCTTGTGTGTGTGTATTCACTCTTGTGTGTGTGTGTTCACTCGTGTGTGTGTGTGTGTGTATATCCACTCGTGTGTGTGTGTGTATTCACTCATGTGTATTCATTCGTGTGTGTGTGTGTATTCACTCGTGTGTGTGTATTAAATCATGTGTGTGTGTATTCACTCGTGTGTGTGTGTATTCACTCGTGTGTGTGTGTATTCTCTCGTGTCTGTGTGTGTGTATTCACTCTTGTGTGTGTGTGCACATGTATATTCACTCGTGTTTGTGTGTGTATTCTCTCGTGTGTGTGTATGTATATTCACTCGTGTCTGTGTGTATCTATTCAATAGTGTGTGTCTGTGTGTGTATTCAGTCGTATGTCTATAGTCACTCGTGTGTGTGACTGTATTCACTTGTGTGTGTGTATGTGTGTGTGTGTGTGTATTCACTCGTGTGTTTGTGTGTGTGTGTGTCTGTATTCACTCGTGTCAGCGTGTGTCTATTCACTGTTGTGTGTGTGTATTCACTCGTGTGTTTGTGTGTTTGTATTCACTCGAGTGTGTGTGTGTGTGTGTGTACTCACTCGTGTGTGTGTGTGTGTGTATTCACTCGTATGTGTGTGTGTATTCACTCGTGTGAGTTTGTGTGTGGGTGTGTATTCACTCCTGTGTGTGTGAGTGTGTGTGTATTCACTCGTGTGAGTTTGTGTGTATTCACTCTTGTGTGTGTGTGTGTGTGTGTGTGTGTGTGTGTATTCACTCGTGTGTGTGTATTCACTCGTGTGTGTGTGTGTCTGTTTGTGTGGGTATCTTCACTCGTGTGTGTGTGTGTGCATTCACTCGTGTGTGTGTGTGTGTGTGTGTGTGTGTGTGTGTGTGTGTGTGTGTGTGTGTGTGTGTTCACTCGTGTGTGTGTGTGTATTCACTCTTGTGAGGGTGTGTGTGTTTGTATTCACTCGTGAGTGTGTGTCTGTGTGTGTGTGTATTCAATCGTGTGTGTATTCATTCGTGTGTGTGTGTATTCACTCGTGTGTGTGTGTGTGTGTATTCACTCGTGTGTGTGTGTGTATTCACTCATGTGCTTGTGTGTGTATTCACTCGTGTTTGTGTGTATATTCACTCATATCTGTGTGTGTGTATTCACTCGTGTGTGTGTGTGTGTGTGTACTCACTTGTGTGTGTGTGTGTGTGTGTGTGTGTGTATATTCACTCGTGTATGTGTGTATGTATTCAATTGTGTGTGTCTGTGTGTGTGTATTCCTTCGGATGACTGTATTCAATTGTGTGCGTGTGTGTGTGTATTCACTCGTGTGTGTGTGTATTCACCTTTGTGTGTGTGTGTGTGTGTTTGTGTGTGTGTGTGTATTCACTCGTGTGTTTGGTTGTATTCACTCATCTGAGTGTGTGTATTCATTCGTGTCTGTGTGTCTGTCTATTCACTCGTGTGTGTGTGTGTGTGAGTGTGTGTGTATTCACTCGTGTGTGTGTGTCTATTCACTCATGTGTGTGTGTGTGTGTATTCACTCGTGTGTTTGTGTGTATTCATTCGTGTGTGTGTGTGTGTATTCACTTGTGTGAGTTTGTGTGTGCGTACTCACTCTTGTGTGTGTTTGTGTGTGTGTATTCACTCATATGTGTGTGTGTATTCACTCGTGTGAGTTTGTGTGTGGGTGTGTATTCACTCGTGTGTGTGTGTGTGTATTCACTCATGTGTGTTTGTGTGTGTGTATTCTCTCGTGTGTCTGTGTGTGTGTGTATTCACTCTTCTGTGTGTGTGTGTTTGTGTGTGTGTGTGTGTGTATTCACTCGTGTGTGTGTGTGTATTCACTCGTGTGTGTGTGTATTCACTCATATGTGTGTGTGTGTGTGTGTGTGTGTGTATTCACTCGTGTGTGTGTGTGTTCAGTCGTGTGTGTGTTTGTGTGTGTGTGTGTGTTCAGTCGTGTGTGTGTGTATTCAACCTTTTGAGTGTGTGTGTATTCACTCGTGTGTGTGTGTGTTTGTGTGTATTCACTCGTGTGTGTATTCATTCGTGTGTGTGTGTATTCACTCGTGTGTGTGTATTTACTCGTGTGTGTGTGTATTAAATCGTGTGTGCATGTGTATTCACTTGTGTGTGTGTGTATTCACTCATGTCTGTGTGTGTGTATTCACTCGTGTGTGTGTACTCCCTCGTATGTGTGTGTGTGTTTGTCTGTGTATATTCATTCGTGTCTGTGTGCCCGTAATCATTCGTGTGTGTGTGTTTTCACTTGTGTGTGTGTGTGTATTCACTTGTGTGTGTATGTGTGTGTGTGTATTCAGTCGTGTGTGTGTGTGTGTGTATTCACTCGTGTCTCTGTGTGTGTCTATTCACTTGTGTGTGTGTATTCACTCGTGTTTGTCTGTGTGTGTGTGTATTCACTCGTGTGTGTGTGTGTGTATTCACTCCTATGTGTGTGTCGTCACTCGTGTGTGTGTGTGTGTGTGTGTATTCACTCGTATGTGTGTGTGTATTCACTCGTGTGAGTTTGTGTGTGGGTGTGTATTCACTCGTGTGTGTGTATTCACTCGTGTGAGTTTGTGTGTATTCACTCGTGTTTGTGTGTGTATTCACTCGTGTGTCTCTGTGTATTCCTCGTGTGTGTGTCTGTTTGTGTCGGTATATTCACTTGTGTGTGTGTGTGTATTCACTTGTGTGTGTGTGTGTGTGTGTGTGTGTGTGTTCACTCGTGTGTGTGTGTGTGTATTCACTCTTGTGAGGGTGTGTGTATTCGGTGGTCTGTGTTTCTGTTTGTGTGTATTCACTCGTGTGTTTATTCATTCGTGTGTGTGTATTTACTCGTGTGTGTGTTAGTGTGTGTGTGTATTCACTCGTGTCTGTGTGTGTGTATTCACTCGTGTGTGTGTGTGTGTACTCACTCGTGTGTGTCTGTGTGTATATTCACTCGTGTCTGAGTGTATGTAGTCAATCGTGTGTGTCTGTGTGTGTGTATTCAGTCAGATGTCTGTATTCACTTGTGTGTGTGTGTGTGTGTATTCACTCGTGTGTGTGTGTATTCACTTGTGTGTGTGTTTGTGTTTGTATTCACTCGTGTTTGTTTGTGTATTCACTCATCTGTGTGTGTGTATTCACTCATGTCTGTGTGTGTGTCTATTCACTCGTGTGTGTGTGTGTGTGTGTGTGTATTCACTCGCATGTGTGTGTGTATTCATTCGTGTGTGTGTGTGTACTCACTCGTGTGTGTGTGTGTGTGTGAACTCACTCGTGTGTGTGTGTGTGTGTGTGTATTCACTCGTGTGTGTGTGTGTATTCACTTGTGTCTGTGTGTGTGTGTGTGTGTGTGTGTGTGTGTATTCACTCGTGTGCGTTTGTGTGTGTATTTGTGTGTGTGTGTGTATTCACTCGTGTGTGTGTGTGTGTATTCACTCGTGCGTTTGTGTGTGTGTATTCACTCGTGTGTGGGTGTTTGTGTGTGTATTCACTCATATGTGTGTCTGTGTGTGTATCCACTCGTGTGTGTGTGTGTGTGTGTTCAGTCGTGTGTGTGAGTGTGTGTGTATTCACTCGTGTGTGTGTGTGTGTGTGTATTCACTCGTCTTTGTGTGTGTATTCATTCGTGTCTGTGTGTGTCTATTCACTTGTGTGTGTGTGTGTCTGTGTATTGACTCCTGTGTGTGTGTGTATTCACTCGTGTCTTTGTGTGTCTATTCACTCGTGTGTGTGTGTGTATTCACTCGTGTGTGTGTATTCATTCGTGTGTGTGTGTGTTTGTGTGTATATTCACTCTTGTGTGTGTGTGTATTTACTCGTCTTTGTGTGTGTCTATTCACTCCTGTGTGTGTGTGTGTGTGCATTCACTAGTGTGTGTGTGTGTGTATTCACTTGTGTGTGTGTGTGTATTCATTCATGTGTGTGTGTGTGTGTATTCATTCGTGTGTGTGTGTGTATTCACTCGTGTGTGTGTCTTCACTCGTGTGTGTGTGTATTCACTCGCGTGTGTGTGTGTGTGTATTCACTCGTGTGTGTGTGTCTTCACTCGTGTGAGTGTGTGTATTCACTCGCGTGTGTGTGTGTGTATTCACTCATCTGTGTGTGTGTATTTAGTCCTGTGTGTTTGTGTGTGTGTGTATTCACTCTTGCGTGTTTGTGTGTGTGTGTGTATTCACTCGTGTGTGTGTGTGTTTTAACTCGTGTGTGTGTGTGTGTATTCAGTTGTGTGTGTGTGTGTGTGTGTGTGTGTGTGTTTTCAGTCGTGTTTGTGTGTGGATTCACGTGTGTGTGTGTGTGTATTCACTCGTGTGTGTGCGTGTATTCACTCGTGTGTGTGTGTATTCACTCGTGTGTGTTTGTGTGTGTGTGTGTATTCACTCATGTGTGTATGTGTGCATTCACTCGTGTGTGTTTTTGTGTGTGTATTCACTCGTTTGTGTGTGTGTGTATTCACTCGTGTGTGTGTGTATTCACTCGCTTGTGTGTGTGTGTGTGTTCACTCGTGTGTGTGTGTGTATTCACTCTTGTCTGTGTGTGTCTTTTCACTCGTGTGTGTGTGTGTGTATTCACTCGTGTGTGTGTGTATTCATTCGTGTGTGTGTATTCACTCGTGTAAGTTTTTGTGTTTGTTCTCACTCGTGTGTGTGTGTTTGTGTGTGTACTCACTCGTGTGTGTGTGTATTCACTCGTGTGTGTGTGTCTGTGTGTGTGTATTCACTCTTGTGTGTGTGTATTCACTCTTGTGTGTGTGTATTCACTCTTGTGTGTGTTTATTCACTCGTGTGTGTGTGTATTCAGTCTTGTGTGTGTGTATTCACTCGTGTGTGTGTCTGTGTGTGTGTGTATATTCACTTGTGTGTGTGTGTATTCTTTCATGTGTGTATTCATTCGTGTGTGTGTGTGTATTCACTCGTTTGTGTGTGTATTAAATCATGTGTGTGTGTATTCACTCGTGTGTGTGTGTATATTCACTTGTGTGTGTGTGTATTCTTTCATGTGTGTATTCATTCGTGTGTGTGTGTGTATTCACTCGTTTGTGTGTGTATTAAATCATGTGTGTGTGTATTTACTCGTGTGTGTGTTAGTGTGTGTGTGTATTCACTCGTGTCTGTGTGTGTGTATTCACTCGTGTGTGTGTGTGTGTACTCACTCGTGTGTGTCTGTGTGTATATTCACTCGTGTCTGAGTGTATGTAGTCAATCGTGTGTGTCTGTGTGTGTGTATTCAGTCAGATGTCTGTATTCACTTGTGTGTGTGTGTGTGTGTATTCACTCGTGTGTGTGTGTATTCACTTGTGTGTGTGTTTGTGTTTGTATTCACTCGTGTTTGTTTGTGTATTCACTCATCTGTGTGTGTGTATTCACTCATGTCTGTGTGTGTGTCTATTCACTCGTGTGTGTGTGTGTGTGTGTGTGTATTCACTCGCATGTGTGTGTGTATTCATTCGTGTGTGTGTGTGTACTCACTCGTGTGTGTGTGTGTGTGTGAACTCACTCGTGTGTGTGTGTGTGTGTGTGTATTCACTCGTGTGTGTGTGTGTATTCACTTGTGTCTGTGTGTGTGTGTGTGTGTGTGTGTGTGTGTATTCACTCGTGTGCGTTTGTGTGTGTATTTGTGTGTGTGTGTGTATTCACTCGTGTGTGTGTGTGTGTATTCACTCGTGCGTTTGTGTGTGTGTATTCACTCGTGTGTGGGTGTTTGTGTGTGTATTCACTCATATGTGTGTCTGTGTGTGTATCCACTCGTGTGTGTGTGTGTGTGTGTTCAGTCGTGTGTGTGAGTGTGTGTGTATTCACTCGTGTGTGTGTGTGTGTGTGTGTATTCACTCGTCTTTGTGTGTGTATTCATTCGTGTCTGTGTGTGTCTATTCACTTGTGTGTGTGTGTGTCTGTGTATTGACTCCTGTGTGTGTGTGTATTCACTCGTGTCTTTGTGTGTCTATTCACTCGTGTGTGTGTGTGTATTCACTCGTGTGTGTGTATTCATTCGTGTGTGTGTGTGTTTGTGTGTATATTCACTCTTGTGTGTGTGTGTATTTACTCGTCTTTGTGTGTGTCTATTCACTCCTGTGTGTGTGTGTGTGTGCATTCACTAGTGTGTGTGTGTGTGTATTCACTTGTGTGTGTGTGTGTATTCATTCATGTGTGTGTGTGTGTGTATTCATTCGTGTGTGTGTGTGTATTCACTCGTGTGTGTGTCTTCACTCGTGTGTGTGTGTATTCACTCGCGTGTGTGTGTGTGTGTATTCACTCGTGTGTGTGTGTCTTCACTCGTGTGAGTGTGTGTATTCACTCGCGTGTGTGTGTGTGTATTCACTCATCTGTGTGTGTGTATTTAGTCCTGTGTGTTTGTGTGTGTGTGTATTCACTCTTGCGTGTTTGTGTGTGTGTGTGTATTCACTCGTGTGTGTGTGTGTTTTAACTCGTGTGTGTGTGTGTGTGTATTCAGTTGTGTGTGTGTGTGTGTGTGTGTGTGTGTGTTTTCAGTCGTGTTTGTGTGTGGATTCACGTGTGTGTGTGTGTGTATTCACTCGTGTGTGTGCGTGTATTCACTCGTGTGTGTGTGTATTCACTCGTGTGTGTTTGTGTGTGTGTGTGTATTCACTCATGTGTGTATGTGTGCATTCACTCGTGTGTGTTTTTGTGTGTGTATTCACTCGTTTGTGTGTGTGTGTATTCACTCGTGTGTGTGTGTATTCACTCGCTTGTGTGTGTGTGTGTGTTCACTCGTGTGTGTGTGTGTATTCACTCTTGTCTGTGTGTGTCTTTTCACTCGTGTGTGTGTGTGTGTATTCACTCGTGTGTGTGTGTATTCATTCGTGTGTGTGTATTCACTCGTGTAAGTTTTTGTGTTTGTTCTCACTCGTGTGTGTGTGTTTGTGTGTGTACTCACTCGTGTGTGTGTGTATTCACTCGTGTGTGTGTGTCTGTGTGTGTGTATTCACTCTTGTGTGTGTGTATTCACTCTTGTGTGTGTTTATTCACTCGTGTGTGTGTGTATTCAGTCTTGTGTGTGTGTATTCACTCGTGTGTGTGTCTGTGTGTGTGTGTATATTCACTTGTGTGTGTGTGTATTCTTTCATGTGTGTATTCATTCGTGTGTGTGTGTGTATTCACTCGTTTGTGTGTGTATTAAATCATGTGTGTGTGTATTCACTCGTGTGTGTGTGTGTATTCACTCGTGTGTGTGTATTCTCTCGTGTTGGTGTGTGTGTATTCACTCCTGTGTGTGTGTGTGCACATGTATATTCACTCGTGTGTGTGTGTGTACTCACTCGTGTGTGTGTGTGTATATTGACTCGTTTCTTTATGTATGTATTCAATCGTGTGTGTCTGTGTGTGTGTATTCAGTCGTATGTCTATAGTCACTCATGTGTGTGTGTCTGTATTCACTCGTGTGTGTGTATTTACTTGTGCGCTATTTTTGGGCAAAAAATCCAATCTTTCCTCTTTTCCTTCACACCACTACCTTGTGATAGTACGTTGCTGTTGTAGACACTTATTTTTCCAACTCATAATCGCTCATGTACAGCATAGCGCCACCTACTGACATGGGAAAAACCAAAAAATTTATTCTTCAAAAATCTATATCTCATCTTCTATTTACTCAATTGTCATCAAACTTCATACGCAAACTCTTCATAGCTCACCTGACATATACGCCAAATTTTGTGCACTTTCGCCCCTGGGGGTGCTGGTTATGGCAAAAATGATATTGCAGCTTCTGATTTGTCACACTTGGCAAGCAAACTCTTTACAAGACCCTTGTTGGGGCGCTTGCCATGGTCGACAACGCTCGAAATTTTGCCCCTTTTTCTTGGACTGCGACCGCTACTGAGAACCAGAAGCCCAGATCCAGGCGGGCCTCGGGGCCTCTATAGCGCCCCCTAACGTGTTGTGATTTTTGCCTCTCGCATTAAGGTGCTTAGTTGCCATGTAGTTTGTAGTACTGGCATGCCCTTTGGTACGCATATGTATCTCACTAAGCCGGACAAAAATGTATTGCCAATGCATTAGCCACGCCCGACAGGAAGTGAGGTAATTTCACGTTTGTGCGAAATGCATGGCCACGGAGACGGCGCAACTCCTCCTAGACCGTTCATAGGAACGTCACCAAAATTGATACACTTCATCGACAGACATGGCTGACAAAAGTTGCAAAATAGGTTTCACGTAGGCTCAACCGTTCAGAAGTTATACGTCAATCAATTTTCAATGCAGAATTTTACATACTTAAAAATTCATAACAAATCTTCTAATTGCTCCAAACTGCTCATACTTCACAGGCAAATCACTCGTTGGGCTTCTGACATGTTACCCAATTTCTGTGATGTTTCGCCACTGGGGGCGCTATTTTTGGGCAAAAAATCCAATCTTTCCTCAAATTAGGTCAAACTTCACGGCCACCCTCTTACTACCTCCCATGTCATGTATACCACATTTTGGGAATTTTCGTCCGTGGGGGGCGCTGTTGTTTGCCAATGCAATTGCTCCAAAACGGGTTTTTGGTAAATAATTCCATAATGCTTTTCCTTCACACCACTACCTTGTGATTGTACGTTGCTGTTGTAGACACTTATTTTTCAAACTCATAATCGCTCATGTACAGCATAGCGCCACCTTCTGACATGGGAAAAACCAAAAAATTTATTCTTCAAAAATCTATATCTCATCTTCTATTTTCTCATTTGTCATCAAACTACATACGCAAACTCTTGATAGCTCACCTGACGTCTACGCCAAATTTTGTGCACTTTCGCCCCTGGGGGTGCTGGTTATGGCAAAAATGATATTGCAGCTTCTGATTTGTCAAACTTGGCGAGCAAACTCTTTACAAGACCCTTATTGGGGCGCTTGGCATGGTCGACAACGCACGAAATTTGGCTCCTTTTTCTTAGACTGCCACCGCTACTGAGAACCAGAAGCCCAGATCCAGGCGGGCCTCAGGGCCTCTATAGCGCCCCCTAACGTGTTGTGATTTTTGCCTCTCGCATTAAGGTGCCTGCTTGGCATATAGTTTCTAGTTATTATTATTATTATTAGGGCCCGAGCACCGTTCAGTGCGAGACCCTATTGTTTTTGAAGGATTATTTATTATTATTATTATTATTAGGCCCCGAGCACCGTACAGTGCGAGACCCTATTGTTGCCATGTGTCCAATTCTGTGCTTTGTCGCCATTGTGGGAGTAATGTCTCTTGCCGCAGAAGCTGTGGAAGGTTTTTCGCGGGGACGCGTGCCCCCGCCCCCCTTGGCCGCTGGCGCGAGGGCCCGTCGAGGCCACTTGCGGCTTTAATTAGGGCCCGAGCCCTATAGGGCGAAGGCCCTATTGTTCTTGTAAGAGTTCACTATTATTAGGGCCTGAGCCCTACTGGGCGAAGGCCCTATTGTTCTTGTAAGAGTTCACTATTATATTATTAGGGCCCGAGCCCGAATGGGCGAAGGCCCTATTGTTCTTGTAAGAGTTCACTATTATTATTCTTCCGTCTTCTTCTTTATTTTTCTCCGCTGTTGGGCCATTTTCGGGGCGCTTGCCATGGGCGAAAACGCACGAAATTTGGCACCAGTTCCGAGAATTGCCACCGCTACTCAGAACCAAAAGCCCAAACTTGGCCGGGGCTCAGGGCCTCTATAGCGCCCCCTAAGTCATTGTGATTTTGGCCTCCCGCATTAAGGTGCCTGGTAGCCATATAGTTTGTAGTAGTGGCATGCCATTTGGTACGCACATGTATCTCACTAAGCCGGACAAAAATGTAATGCCAATGCATTAGCCACGCCCAACAGGAAGTGAGGTAATTTCACTTTTGTGCGAAATGCATGGCCACGAAGACGGCGCAACTCCTCCTAGACCGTTCATAGGAATGTCACCAAAATTGATACACATCATCTACAGACATGGCTGACAAAAGTTACTAAATAGGTTTCACGTAGGATATACCGTTCAGAAGTTATACGTCAATCAATTTTCACTTCAAAATTTTACATGCTAAAAAATTCATAACAAATCTTCTAATTGCTCAAAACTGCTCATACTTCACACGCAAATCATTCATTGGGCTTCTGACATGTTACCCAATTTCTGTGATATTTCGCCACTGGGGGCGCTATTTTTGGGCAAAAAATCCAATCTTTCCTCAAATTTGGTCACACTTCACGGCCACCCTCTTACTACCTCCCTTGTCATGTATACCACATTTTGGGAATTTTCGTCCATGGGGGGCGCTGTTTTTGGCCGACGCAATTTCTCCAAAACGGGTTTTTGGTAAATAATGCCATAATGCTTTTCCTTCACACCACTACCTTGTGATAGTACGTTGCTGTTGTAGACACTTATTTTTCCATCTCATAATCGCTCATGTACAGCATTGCGCCACCTACTGACATGGGAAAAACCAAAAAATTTATTCTTCAAAAATCTATGTCTCATCATCTATTTACTCAATTGTCATCAAACTTCATACGCAAACTCTTCATAGCTCACCTGACATATACGCCAAATTTTGTGCACTTTCGCCCCTGGGGGTGCTGGTTATGGCAAAAATGATATTGCAGCTTCTGATTTGTCAATCTTGGCCAGCACACTCTTTACAAGACCCTTATTGGGGCGCTTGCCATGGTCGACAACGCGCGAAATTTTGGCCCTTTTTCTTGGACTGCCACCGATACTGAGAACCAGAAGCCCAGATCCAGGCGGGCCTCAGGGCCTCTATAGCGCCCCCTAACATGTTGTGATTTTTGCCTCTCGCATTAAGGTGCCTGGTTGCCATGTAGTTTGTAGTAGTGGCATGCCCTTTGGTACGCATATGTATCTCACTAAGCCGGACAAAAATGTAATGCCAATGCATTAGCCACGCCCAACAGGAAGTGAGGTAATTTCACTTTTGTGCGAAATGCATGGCCACGAAGACGGCGCAACTCCTCCTAGACCGTTCATAGGAACGTCACCAAAATTGATACACATCATCTACAGACATGGCTGACAAAAGTTGCTAAATACCTTTCACGTAGGGTAAACCGTTCAGAAGTTATACGTCAATCAATTTTCAATGCAGAATTTTACATGCTTAAAAATTCATAACAAATCTTCTAATTGCTCAAAACTGCTCATACTTCACACGCAAATCTCTCATTGGGCTTCTGACATGTTACCCAATTTCTGTGATGTTTCGCCACTGGGGGCGCTATTTTTGGGCAAAAAATCCAATCTTTCCTCAAATTTGGTCAAACTTCACGGCCACCCTCTTACTACCTCCCATGTCATGTATACCACATTTTGGGAATTTTCGTCCATGGGGGGCACTGTATTTGGCCGACGCAATTGCTCCAAAACGGGTTTTTGGTAAATAATTCCATAATGCTTTCCCTTCACACCACTACCTTGTGATTGTACGTTGCTGTTGTAGACACTTATTTTTCCAACTCATAATCGCTCATGTACAGCATAGCGCCGCCTACTGACATGGGAAAACCCTAAAATTTATTCTTCAAAAATCTATATCTCATCTTCTATTTACTCAATTGTCATCAAACTTCATACGCAAACTCTTCATAGCTCACCTGACATATACGCCAAATTTTGTGCACTTTCGCCCCTGGGGGTGCTGGTTATGGCAAAAATGAAATTGCAGCTTCTGATTTGTCAAACTTGGCAAGCAAACTCTTTACAAGACCCTTATTGGGGCGCTTGCCATGGTCGACAACGCACGAAATTTGGCTCCTTTTTCTTAGACTGCCACCGCTACTGAGAACCAGAAGCCCAGATCCAGGCGGGCCTCAGGGCCTCTATAGCGCCCCCTAACGTGTTGTGATTTTTGCCTCTCGCATTAAGGTGCCTCCTTGGCATATAGTTTCTAGTTATTATTATTATTATTAGGGCCCGAGCACCGTACAGTGCGAGACCCTATTGTTTTTGAAGGATTATTAGGGCCCGAGCCCTATGGGCGAAGGCCCTATTGTTCTTGTAAGAGTTCACTATTATTATTCTTCTTCCGTCTTCTTCTTCCTCTTCTTCTTCTTCTTCTTCCGTCTTCTTCTTCTTCTTTATTTTTCTCCGCTGTTGGGCCATTTTCGGGGCGCTTGCCATGGGCGAAAACGCACGAAATTTGGCACCAGTTCCGAGAATTGCCACCGCTACTCAGAACCAGAAGCCCAAACTTGGCCGGGGCTCCGGGCCTCTATAGCGCCCCCTAAGTCGTTGTGATTTTGGCCTCCCACATTAAGGTGCCTGGGTGCCATGTAGTTTGTAGTAGTGGCATGCCATTTGGTACGCATATGTATCTCACTAAGCGGGACAAAAATGTATTGCCAATGCATTAGCCACGCCCAACAGGAAGTGAGGTAATTTCACTTTTGTGCGAAATGCATGGCCACGAAGACGGCGCAACTCCTCCTACACCGTTCATAGGAATGTCACCAAAATTGATACACATCATCTACAGACATGGCTGACAAAAGTTACTAAATACGTTTCACGTAGGATAAACCGTTCCGAAGTTATACGTCAATCAATTTTCGATGCAAAATTTTACATGCTTAAAAATTCATAACAAATCTTCTGATTGCTCAAAACTGCTCATACTTCACACGCAAATCACTCATTGGGCTTCTGACATGGTACCCAATTTCTGTGCTATTTCGCCACTGGGGGCGCTATTTTTGGGCAAAAATTCCAATCTTTCATCAAATTTGGTCAAACTTCACGGCCACCCTCTTACTACCTCCCATGTCATGTTTACCACATTTTGGAAATTTTCGTCCATGGGGGGCGCTGTTTTTGGCCGACGCTTTTGCTCCAAAACGGGTTTTTGGTTAATAATTCCATAATGCTTTTCCTTCACACCACTACCTTGTGAAAGTACGTTGCTGTTGTAGACACTTATTTTTCCAACTCATAATCGCTCATGTACAGCATAGCGCCACCTACTGACATGGGAAAAACCAAAAAATTTATTCTTCAAATATCTATATCTCATCTTCTATTTACTCAATTGTCATCAAACTTCATACGCAAACTCTTCATAGCTCACCTGACATCTACACCAAATTTTGTGCACTTTCGCCCCTGGGGGTGCTGGTTATGGCAAAAATGATATTGCAGCTTCTGATCTGTCAAACTTGCCAAGCAAACTCTTTACAAGACCCTTATTGGGGCGCTTGCCATGGTCGACAACGCACGAAATTTGGCTCCTTTTTCTTAGACTGCCACCGCTACTGAGAACCAGAAGCCCAGATCCAGGCGGGCCTCAGGGCCTCTATAGCGCCCCCTAACTCGTTGTGATTTTGGCCTCCCGCATTAAGGTGCCTGGTTGCCATGTAGTTTGTAGTAGTGGCATGCCATTTGGTACGCATATGTATCTCACTAAGCCGGACACAAATGTAATGCCAATGCATTAGCCACGCCCAACAGGAAGTGAGGTGACTTCACTTTTGTGCGAAATGCATGGCCACGAACACGACGCAACTCCTCCTAGACCGTTCATAGGAATGTCACCAACATTGATACACATGATCTACAGACATGGCTGACAAAAGTTTCTAAACTACGTTTCACGTTGCATAAACCGTTCAGAAGTTATACGTCAATCAATTTTTACTGCAAAATTTTACATGCTTAAAAATTCATAACAAATCTTCTAATTTCTCAAACCTGCTCATACTTCACACGCAAATCACTCATTGGGCTTCTGACATGTTACCCAATTTCTGTGATATTTCGCCACTGGGGGCGCTATTTTTGGGCAAAAAATCCAATCTTTCCTCAAATTTGGTCAAACTTCACGGCCACCCTCTTACTACCTCCCATGTCATGTATACCACATTTTGGGGATTTTAGTCCATGGGGGGCGCTGTTTTTGGCCGACGCAATTGCTCCAACACGGGTTTTTGGTAAATAATTCCGTAATGCTTTTCCTTCACACCACTACCTTGTGGTAATGTCTCTTGCCAAAGAAGCTGTGGAAGGTATTTCGCGGGGACGCATGCCCCCGCCCCCCTTGGCCGCTGTCGCGAGGGCCCGTCGAGGCCGCTTGCGGCTTTAATTATTATTAGGGCCCGAGCCCTATGGGCGAAGGCCCTATTGTTCTTGTAAGAGTTCACTATTATTATTCTTCCGTCTTCTTCTTCTTCTTCCGTCTTCTTCTTCTTCTTTATTTTTCTCCGCTGTTGGGCCATTTTCAGGGCGCTTGCCATGGGCGAAAACGCACGAAATTTGGCACCAGTTCCGAGAATTGCCACCGCTACTCAGAACCAGAAGCCCAAACTTGGCCGGGGCTCAGGGCCTCTATAGCGCCCCCTAAGTCGTTGTGATTTTGGCCTCCCGCATTAAGGTGCCTGGGTGCCATGTACTTTGTAGTAGTGGCATGCCATTTGGTACGCATATGTATCTCACTAAGCCGGACAAAAATGTAATGCCAATGCATTAGCCACGCCCAACAGGAAGTGAGGTACTTTCACTTTTGTGCGAAATGCATGGCCACGAAGACGGCGCAACTCCTCCTAGACCGTTCATAGGAATGTCACCAAAATTGATACACATCATCTACAGACATGGCTGACAAAAATTACTAAATACGTTTCACGTAGGATAAACCGTTCCGAAGTTATACGTCAATCAATTTTCGATGCAAAATTTTACGTGCTTAAAAATTCATAACAAATCTTCTGATTGCTCAAAACTGCTCATACTTCACACGCAAATCACTCATTGGGCTTCTGACATGTTACCCAATTTCTGTGATATTTCGCCACTGGGGGCGCTATTTTTGGGCAAAAATTCCAATCTTTCCTCAAATTTGGTCAAACTTCACGGCCACCCTCTTACTACCTCCCATGTCATGTATACCACGTTTTGGAAATTTTCGTCCATGGGGGGCACTGTTTTTGGCCGACGCAATTGCTCCAAAACGGGTTTTTGGTAAATAATTCCATAATGCTTTTCCTTCACACCACTACCTTGTGACAGTACGTTGCTGTTGTAGACACTTATTTTTCCAACTCATAATCGCTCATGTACAGCATAGCGCCACCTACTGACATGGGAAAAACCAAAAAATTTATTCTTCAAAAATCTATATCTCATCTTCTATTTACTCAATTGTCATCAAACTTCATACGCAAACTCTTGATAGCTCACCTGACGTCTACGCCAAATTTTGTGCACTTGCGCCCCTGGGGGTGCTGGTTATGGCAAAAATGATATTGCAGCTTCTGATTTGTCAAACTTGCCAAGCAAACTCTTTACAAGACCCTTATTGGGGCGCTTGCCATGGTCGACAACGCACGAAATTTGGCTCCTTTTTCTTAGACTGCCACCGCTACTGAGAACCAGAAGCCCAGATCCAGGCGGGCCTCAGGGCCTCTATAGCGCCCCCTAACTCGTTGTGATTTTGGCCTCCCGCATTAAGGTGCCTGGTTGCCATGTAGTTTGTAGTAGTGGCATGCCATTTGGTACGCATATTTATCTCACTAAGCCGGACAAAAATGTAATGCCAGTGCATTAGCCACGCCCAACAGGAAGTGAGGTAATTTCACTTTTGTGCGAAATGCATGGCCACGAAGACGGCGCAACTCCTCCTAGACCGTTCATAGCAATGTCACCAAAATTGATACACATCATCTACAGACATGGCTGACAAAAGTTACTAAATAGGTTTCACGTAGCATAAACCGTTCAGAAGTTATACGTCAATCAATTTTCAATGCAACATTTTACATGCTTAAAAATTCATAACAAATCTTCTACTTGCTCAAAACTGCTCATACTTCACACGCAGATCACTCATTGGGCTTCTGACATGTTACCCACTTTCTGTGATATTTCGCCACTGGGGGCGCTATTTTTGGGCAAAAATTCCAGTCTTTCCTCAAATTTGGTCAAACTTCACGGCCACCCTCTTCCTACCTCCCATGTCATGTATACCACATTTTGGGAATTTTCGTCCATGGGGGGCGCTGTTTTTGGCCGACGCAATTGCTCCAAAACGGGTTTTTGGTAAATAATTCCATTATGCTTTTCCTTCACACCACTACCTTGTGATAGTGCGTTGCTGTTGTAGACACTTATTTTTCCAACTCATAATCGCTCATGTACAGCATAGCGCCACCTACTGACATGGGAAAAACCAAAAATTTTATTCTTCAAAAATCTATATCTCATCTTCTCTTTACTCAATTGTCATCAAACTTCATACGCAAACTCTTCATAGCTCACCTGACATGTACGCCTAATTTTGTGCACTTTCGCCCCTGGGGGTGCTGGTTATGGCAGAAATGATATTGCAGCTTCTGATTTGTCAAACTTGGCAAGCAAACACTTTACAAGACCCTTATTAGGGCGCTATTATTATTAGGGCCCATGCACCATACAGTGCGAGACCCTATCGTTGCCATGTGTCCAATTCTGTTCTTTGTCGCCATTGCGGGAGTAATGTCTCTTGCCGAAGAAGCTGTGGAAGGTATTTCGCGGGGAAGCATGCCCCCGACCCCCTTGGCCGCTGGCGCGAGGGCCCGTCGAGGCCGCTTGCGGCTTTAATTATTATTATTATTATTATTAGGCCCCGAGCACCGTACAGTGCGAGACCCTATTGTTGCCATGTGTCCAATTCTGTGCTTTGTCGCCATTGTGGGAGTAATGTCTCTTGCCGCAGAAGCTGTGGAAGGTATTTCGCGGGGACGCATGCCCCCGCCCCCCTTGGCCGCTGGCGCGAGGGCCCGTCGAGGCCGCTTGTGGCTTTAATTAGGGCCCGAGCCCTACTGGGCGAAGGCCCTATTGTTCTTGTAAGAGTTCACTATTATTATTCTTCTTCGGTCTTCTTCTTTATTTTTCTCCGCTGTTGGGCCATTTTCGGGGCGCTTGCCATGGGCGAAAACGCACGAAATTTGGCACCAGTTCCGAGAATTGCCACCGTTACTCAGAACCAAAAGCCCAAACTTGGGCGGGGCTCAGGGCCTCTATAGCACCCCCTAAGTCGTTGTGATTTTGGCCTCCCGCATTACGGTGCCTGGTTGCCATATAGTTTGTAGTACTGGCATGCCATTTGGTACACATATGTATCTCACTAAGCCGGACAAAAATGTAATGCCAATGCATTAGCCACGCCCAACAGGAAGTGAGGTAATTTCACTTTTGTGCGAAATGCATGGCCACGAATACGGCGCAACTCCTCCTAGACCGTTCATAGGATTGTCACCAAAATTGATAGACATCATCTACAGACAAGGCTGACAAAAGTTACTAAATACGTTTCACGTAGGATCAACCGTTCAGAAGTTATGCGTCAATCAATTTTCACTTCAAAACTTTACATGCTTAAAAATTCATAACAAATCTTCTAATTGCTCAAAACTGCTCATACTTCACACGCAGATCACTCATGGGGGTTCTGACATGGTACCCAATTTCTGTCACATTTCGCCACTGGGGGCGCTATTTTTGGGCAAAAAATCCAATCTTTCCTCAAATTTGGTCAAACTTCACGGCCACCCTCTTCCTACCTCCCATGTCATGTATACCACATTTTGGGAATTTTCGTCCATGGGGGGCGCTGTTTTTGGCCGACGCAATTGCTCCAAAACGGGTTTTTGGTAAATAATTCCATAATGCTTTTCCTTCACACCACTTCCTTGTGATAGCGCGTTGCTGTTGTAGACACTTATTTTTCCAACTCATAATCGCTCATGTACAGCATAGCGCCACCTTCTGACATGGGAAAAACCACAAAATTTATTCTTCAAAAATCTATATCTCATCTTCTACTTGCTCAATTGTCATCAAACTTCATACGCAAACTCTTCATAGCTCACCTGACATGTCCGCCAAATTTTGTGCACTTTCGCCCCTGGGGGTGCTGGTTATGGCAGAAATGATATTGCAGCTTATGATTTGTCAAACTTGGCAAGCACACTCTTTCCAGGACCCTTATTGGGGCGCTTGCCATGGTCGACAACGCACGAAATTTGGCTCCTTTTTCTTAGACTGCCACCGCTACTGAGAACCAGAAGCCCAGATCCAGGCGGGCCTCAGGGCCTCTATAGCGCCCCCTAACTCGTTGTGATTTTGGCCTCCCGCATTAAGGTGCCTGGTTGCCATGTAGTTTGTAGTAGTGGCATGCCCTTTGGTACGCATATGTATCTCACTAAGCCGGACAAGAATGTAATGCCAATGCATTAGCCACGCCCAACAGGAAGTGAGGTAATTTCACTTTTGTGCGAAATGCATGGCCACGAAGACGGCGCAACTCCTCCTAGACCGTTCATAGCAATGTCTCCAAAATTGATAGGCATCATCTACAGACATGGCTGACAAAAGTTACTTAATACGTTTCACGTAGCATTAACCGTTCAGAAGTTATACGTCAATCAATTTTCAATGCAAAATTTTACATGCTTAAAAATTCATAACAAATCTTCTGATTGCTCAAAACTGCTCATACTTCACACGCAGATCACTCATTGGGCTTCTGACATGTTACCCACTTTCTGTGATATTTCGCCACTGGGGGCGCTATTTTGGGGCGAAAAATCCAATCTTTCCTCAAATTTGGTCAAACTTCACGGCCACTCTCTTACTACCTCCCATGTCATGTATACCACATTTTGGGAATTTTCGTCCATGGGGGGCGCTGTTTTTGGCCGACGCAATTTCTCCAAAACGGGTTTTTGGTCAATAATTCCATAATGCTTTTCCTTCACACCACTACCTTGTGAGAGTGCGTTGCTGTTGTAGACACTTATTTTTCCAACTCATAATCGCTCATGTACAGCATAGCGCCACCTACTGACATGGGAAAAACCAAAAAATTTATTCTTCAAAAATCTATATCTCATCTTCTATTTACTCAATTGTCATCAGACTTCATACGCAAACTCTTCATAGCTCACCTGACATGTCCGCCAAATTTTGTGCACTTTCGCCCCTGGGGGTGCTGGTTATGGCAGAAATGATATTGCAGCTTCTGATTTGTCAAACTTGGCAAGCAAACTCTTTACAAGACCCTTATTGGGGCGCTTGCCATGGTCGACAACGCACGAAATTTGGCTCCTTTTTCTTAGACTGCCACTGCTACTGAGAACCAGAAGCCCAGATCCAGGCGGGCCTCTGGGCCTCTTTAGCGCCCCCTAACTCGTTGTGATTTTGGCCTCCCGCATTAAGGTGCCTGGTTGCCATGTAGTTTGTAGTAGTGGCATGCCATTTGGTAGACATATGTATCTCTCTAAGCCGGACAAAAATGTTTTGCCAATGCATTAGCCACGCCCAACAGGAAGTGAGGTACTTTCACTTTTGTGCGAAATGCATGGCCACGAAGACGGCGCAACTCCTCCTAGACCGTTCATAGGAATGTCGCCAAAATTGATACACATCATCTACAGACATGGCTGACAAAAGTTACTCAATACGTTTCACGTAGCCTATACCGTTCAGAAGTTATACGTCAATCAATTTTCAATGCAAAATTTTACATGCTTAAAAATTCATAAGAGATCTTCTAATTGCTCAAAACTGCTCATACTTCACACGCAAATCACTCATTGGGCTTCTGACATGTTACCCAATTTCTGTGATATTTCGCCACTGGGGGCGCTATTTTTGGGCAAAGAATCCAATCTTTCCTCAAATTTGGTCAAACTTCACGGCCACCCTCTTACTGCCTCCCATGTCATGTATACCACATTTTGGGAATTTTTGTCCATGGGGGGCGCTGTTTTTGGCTGACGCAATTGCTCCAAAACGGGTTTTTGGTAAATAATTCCATAACGCTTTTCCTTCACACCACTACCTTGTGATAGTGCGTTGCTGTTGTAGACACTTATTTCTCCAACTCATAATCGCTCATGTACAGCATAGCGCCACCTACTGACATGGGAAAAACCAAAAAATTTATTCTTCAAAAATCTATATCTCATCTTCTATTTACTCAATTGTCATCAAACTTCATACGCAAACTCTTCATAGCTCACCTGACATGTACGCCAAATTTTGTGCACTTTCGCCCCTGGGGGTTATTATTATTATTTTTCTGTCGCATTTGACCTTATTTGAGGCATTTCCCCATGCACGAAAACTCATGAAATTTGATACACACATCAGTCATTGTAACCGCTTCTCAGCCACGGACGTTTGGCCCGGGCGTGGCCCAGGGACTTCATAGCGCCCCCTAATTGAAACAAAACTCTTCAGAACTTATGGCCAGAACCTTACTCAGAACCCTTAGATCAGTACCAAAATGACATGAATCATGATAGTTGTCCTAGCAACACACACACACACACACTGCAGACACAGGGAAGCTAAGATGACTTAAGATTACAGTGTGAGATGGAGATAAGGAGGAGACACATGTATAGTTTTGTACATATATAAATGTACATTTTCACACCAGAGAAACACACACACACACACACACACACACACACACACACACACACACACACACACATACTTTAGTGTTTGTCTGTCTGTCTCTCATCCGTCAGGCAGTCATGGCATTATTATTATTAGGCCCCGAGCACCGTACAGTGCGAGACCCTATTGTTGCCATGTGTCCAATTCTGTGCTTTGTCGCCATTGTGGGAGTAATGTCTCTTGCCGCAGAAGCTGTGGAAGGTATTTCGCGGGGACGCATGCCCCCGCCCCCCTTGGCCGCTGGCGCGAGGGCCCGTCGAGGCCGCTTGTGGCTTTAATTAGGGCCCGAGCCCTACTGGGCGAAGGCCCTATTGTTCTTGTAAGAGTTCACTATTATTATTCTTCTTCGGTCTTCTTCTTTATTTTTCTCCGCTGTTGGGCCATTTTCGGGGCGCTTGACATGGGCGAAAACGCACGAAATTTGGCACCAGTTCCGAGAATTGCCACCGTTACTCAGAACCAAAAGCCCAAACTTGGGCGGGGCTCAGGGCCTCTATAGCACCCCCTAAGTCGTTGTGATTTTGGCCTCCCGCATTACGGTGCCTGGTTGCCGTATAGTTTGTAGTACTGGCATGCCATTTGGTACACATATGTATCTCACTAAGCCGGACAAAAATGTAATGCCAATGCATTAGCCACGCCCAACAGGAAGTGAGGTAATTTCACTTTTGTGCGAAATGCATGGCCACGAATACGGCGCAACTCCTCCTAGACCGTTCATAGGATTGTCACCAAAATTGATACACATCATCTACAGACAAGGCTGACAAAAGTTACTAAATACGTTTCACGTAGGATCAACCGTTCAGAAGTTATGCGTCAATCAATTTTCACTTCAAAACTTTACATGCTTAAAAATTCATAACAAATCTTCTAATTGCTCAAAACTGCTCATACTTCTCACGCAGATCAGTCATGGGGGTTCTGACATGTTACCCAATTTCTGTCACATTTCGCCACTGGGGGCGCTATTTTTGGGCAAAAAATCCAATCTTTCCTCAAATTTGGTCAAACTTCACGGCCACCCTCTTCCTACCTCCCATGTCATGTATACCACATTTTGGGAATTTTCGTCCATGGGGGGCGCTGTTTTTGGCCGACGCAATTGCTCCAAAACGGGTTTTTGGTAAATAATTCCATAATGCTTTTCCTTCACACCACTTCCTTGTGATAGTGCGTTGCTGTTGTAGACACTTATTTTTCCAACTCATAATCGCTCATGTACAGCATAGCGCCACCTTCTGACATGGGAAAAACCACAAAATTTATTCTTCAAAAATCTATATCTCATCTTCTACTTGCTCAATTGTCATCAAACTTCATACGCAAACTCTTCCTAGCTCACCTGACATGTCCGCCAAATTTTGTGCACTTTCGCCCCTGGGGGTGCTGGTTATGGCAGAAATGATATTGCAGCTTATGATTTGTCAAACTTGGCAAGCACACTCTTTCCAGGACCCTTATTGGGGCGCTTGCCATGGTCGACAACGCACGAAATTTGGCTCCTTTTTCTTAGACTGCCACCGCTACTGAGAACCAGAAGCCCAGATCCAGGCGGGCCTCAGGGCCTCTATAGCGCCCCCTAACTCGTTGTGATTTTGGCCTCCCGCATTAAGGTGCCTGGTTGCCATGTAGTTTGTAGTAGTGGCATGCCCTTTGGTACGCATATGTATCTCACTAAGCCGGACAAGAATGTAATGCCAATGCATTAGCCACGCCCAACAGGAAGTGAGGTAATTTCACTTTTGTGCGAAATGCATGGCCACGAAGACGGCGCAACTCCTCCTAGACCGTTCATAGCAATGTCTCCAAAATTGATAGGCATCATCTACAGACATGGCTGACAAAAGTTACTTAATACGTTTCACGTAGCATTAACCGTTCAGAAGTTATACGTCAATCAATTTTCAATGCAAAATTTTACATGCTTAAAAATTCATAACAAATCTTCTAATTGCTCAAAACTGCTCATACTTCACACGCAAATCACTCATTGGGCTTCTGACATGTTACGCAATTTCTGTGATATTTTGCCACTGGGGGCGCTATTTTTGGGCAAAAAATCCAATCTTTCCTCAAATTTGGTCAAACTTCACGGCCACCCTCTTACTACCTCCCATGTCATGTATACCACATTTTGGGAATTTTCGTCCATGGGGGGCACTGTTTTTGGCCGACGCAATTGCTCCAAAACGGGTTTCTGGTAAATAATTCCATAATGCTTTTCCTTCACAGCACTACCTTGTGATAGTGCGTTGCTGTTGTAGACACTTATTTTTCCAACTCATAATCGCTCATGTACTGCATAGCGCCACCTACTGATATGGGAAAAACCAAAAAATTTATTCTTCAAAAATCTATATCTCATCTTCTATTTACTCAATTGTCATCAAACTTCATACGCAAACTCTTCCTAGCTCACCTGACATCTACACCAAATTTTGTGCACTTGCGCCCCTGGGGGCGCTATTTTTGTTCAAAAAATCCAATCTTTCCTCAAATTTGGTCAAACTTCACGGCCACCCTCTTACTACCTCCCATGTCATGTATACCACATTTTGGGAATTTTCGTCCATTGGGGGGTGCTGTTTTTGGCCGACGCAATTGCTCCAACAGGGGTATTTGGTAAATGATTCCATAATGCTTTTCCTTCACACCACTACCTTGTGGTCATGTCTCTTGCCGAAGAAGCTGTGGAAGGTGTTTCGCGGGGACGCATGCCCCCGCCCCCCTTGGCCGCTGGCGCGAGGGCCCGTCGAGGCCGCTTGCGGCTTTAATTAGGGCCCGAGCCCTATGGGCGAAGGCCCTATTGTTCTTGTAAGAGTTCACTATTATTATTCTTCCGTCTTCTTCTTCTTATTTATTTTTCTCCGCTGTTGGGCCATTTTCGGGGCGCTTCCCATGGGCGAAAACGCACGAAATTTGGCACCACTTCCGAGAATTGCCACCGCTACTCAGAACCAAAAGCCCAAACTTGGCCGGGGCTCAGGGCCTCTATAGCGCCCCCTAAGTCGTTGTGATTTTGGCCTCCCGCATTAAGGTGCCTGGTTGCCATATAGTTTGTAGTACTGGCATGCCATTTGGTAGGCATATCTATCTCACTAAGCCGGACAAAAATGTAATGCCAATGCATTAGCCACGCCCAACAGGAAGTGAGGTAATTTCACTTTTGTGCAAAAAGCATGGCCACGAAGACGGCGCAACTCCTCCTAGACCGTTCATGGGAATGTCACCAAAATTGATACACATCATCTACAGACATGGCTGACAAAAGTTACTAAATACGTTTCACGTAGCATAAACCGTTCAGAAGTTCTACGTCAATCAATTTTCAATGCAAAATTTTACATGCTTAAAAATTCATTACAAATCTTCTAATTGGTCAAAACTGCTCATACTTCACACGCAGATCACTCATTGGGCTTCTGACATGGTACGCAATTTCTGTGATATTTCGCCACTGGGGGCGCTATTTTTGGGCAAAAATTCCAATCTTTCCTCAAATTTGGTCAAACTTCACGGCCACCCTCTTACTACCTCCCATGTCATGTATACCACATTTTGGGAATTTTCGTCCATGGGGGGCGCTGTTTTTTGCCGACGCAATTGCTCCAAAACGGGTTTTTGGTCAATAATTCCATAATGCTTTTCCTTCACACCACGACCTTGTGATAGTACGTTGCTGTTGTTGTCACTTATTTTTCCAACTCATAATCGCTCATGTACAGCATAGCACCACCTACTGACATGGGAAAAACCAAAAAATTTATTCTTCAAAAATCTATATCTCATCTTCTATTTACTCAATTTTCATCACACTTCATAGGCTAACTCTTCATAGCTCACCTGACATGTACGCCAAATTTTGTGCACTTTCGCCGCTGGGGGTGCTGGTTATGGCAGAAATGATATTGCAGCTTCTGATTTGTCAAACTTGGCAAGCAAACTCTTTACAAGACCCTTATTGGGGCGCTTGCCATGGTCGACAACGCACGAAATTTGGCTCCTTTTTCTTAGACTGCCACTGCTACTGAGAACCAGAAGCCCAGATCCAAGCGGGCCTCAGGGCCTCTATAGCGCCCCCTAACTCATTTTGATTTTGGCCTCCCGCATTAAGGTGCCTGGTTGCCATGCAGTTTGTAGTAGTGGCATGCCATTTGGTTCACATATGTATCTCACTAAGCCGGACAAAAATGTAATGCCAATGCATTAGCCACGCCCAACAGGAAGTGAGGTAATTTCACTTTTGTGCGAAATGCATGGCCACGAAGACGGCGCAACTCCTCCTAGACCGTTCATAGGAATGTCACCAAAATTGATACACGTCATCTACAGACATGGCTGACAAAAGTTACTGAATACGTTTCACGTAGCATTAACCGTTCAGAAATTATACGTCAATCAATTTTTAATGCAAACTTTTACATGCTTAAAAATTCATAACAAATCTTCTAATTGCTCAAAACTGCTCATACTTCACACGCAAATCACTCGTTGGGCTTCTGACATGTTACCCAATTTCTGTGATATTTCGCCACTGGGGGCGCTATTTTTGGGCAAAAAATCCAATCTTTCCTCTTTTCCTTCACAACACTACCTTGTGATAGTACGTTGCTGTTGTAGACACTTTTTTTTCCAACTCATAATCTCTCATGTACAGCATAGCGCCACCTACTGACATGGGAAAACCAAAATATTTATTCTTCAAAAATCTATATCTCATCTTATATTTACTCAATTGTCATCAAACTTCATACGCAAACTCTTCATAGCTCACCTGACATATACGCCAAATTTTGAGCACTTTCGCCACTGGGGGCGCTATTTTTGGGCAAAAAATCCAATCTTTCCTCAACTTTGGTCAAACTTCACGGCCACCCTCTTACTTCCTCCCATGTCATGTATACCACATTTTGGGAATTTTCGTCCATGGGGGGCGCTGTTTTTGGCCGACGCAATTGCTCCAAAACGGGTTTTTGGGAAATAATTCCATAATGCTTTTCCTTCACACCACTACCTTGTGATAGTACGTTGCTGTTGTAGACACTTATTTCTCCAACTCATAATCGCTTATGTACAGCATAGCGCCTCCTACTGACATGGGAAAAACCAAAAAATTTATTCTTCAAAAATCTATATCTCATCTTCTATTTACTCAATTGTCATCAAACTTCATACGCAAACTCTTCATAGCTCACCTCACATATACGCCAAATTTTGTGCACTTTCGCTACTATTATTAGGCCCCGAGCCCCGTACAGTGCGAGACCCTATTGTTGCCATGTGTCCAATTCTGTGCTTTGTCGCCATTGTGGGTGTAATGTCTCTTGCCGAAGAAGCTGTGGAAGGTATTTCGCGGGGACGCATGCCCCCGCCGCCCTTGGCCGCTGGCGCGAGGGCCCGTCGAGGCCGCTTGCGGCTTTAATTCTTCTTCTTCTTCCGTCTTCTTCTTCTTCTTTATTTTTCTCCACTGTTGGGCCATTTTCGGGGCGCTTGCCATGGGCGAAAACGCACCAAATTTGGCACCAGTTCCGAGAATTGCCACCGCTACTCAGAACCAGAAGCCCAAACTTGGCCGGGGCTCAGGGCCTCTATAGCGCCCCCTAAGTCGTTGTGATTTTGGCCTCCCGCATTAAGGTGCCTGGGTGCCTTGTAGTTTGTAGTAGTGGCATGCCATTTGGTATGCATATGTATCTCACTAAGCCGGACAAAAATGTAATGCCAATGCATTAGCCACGCCCAACAGGAAGTGAGGTAATTTCACTTTTGTGCGAAATGCATGGCCACGAAGACGGCGCAACTCCTCCTAGACCGTTCATACGAATGACACCAAAATTGATACACATCATCTACAGACATGGCTGACAAAAGGTACTAAATACGTTTCACGTAGGATAAACAGTTCAGAAGTTATACGCCAATCAACTTTCGATGCAAAATTTTACATGCTTAAAAATTCATAACAAATCTTCTGATTACTCAAAACTGCTCATACTTCACACGCAAATCACTCATTGGGCTTCTGACATGTTACCCAATTTCTGTGATATTTCGCCACTGGGGGCGCTATTTTTGGGCAAAAATTCCAATCTTTCCTCAAATTTGGTCAAACTTCACGGCCACCCTCTTACTACCTCCCATGTCATGTATACCACGTTTTGGAAATTTTTGTCCACGGGGGGCACTGTTTTTGGCCGAAGCAATTGCTCCAAAACGGGTTTTTGGTTAATAATTCCATAATGCTTTTCCTTCACACCACTACCTTGTGATAGTACGTTGCTGTTGTAGACACTTATTTTTCCAACTCATAATCGCTCATGTACAGCATAGCGCCACCTACTGACATGGGAAAAACCAAAAATTTATTCTTCAAAAATCTATATCTCATCTTCTATTTACTCAAATGTCATCAAACTTCATAAGCAAACTCTTCATAGCTCACCTGACATATACGCCTAATTTTGTGCACTTTCGCCCCTGGGGGTGCTGGTTATGGCAAAAATGATATTGCAGCTTCTGATTTGTCAAACTTGGCAAGCAAACTCTTTACAGGACCCTTATTGGGGCGCTTGCCATGGTTGACAACGCACGAAATTTGGCTCCTTTTTCTTAGACTCGCACCGCTACTGAGAACCAGAAGCCCAGATCCAGGCGGGCCTCTATAGCGCCCCCTAACTCGTTGTGATTTTGGCCTCCCGCATTAAGGTGCCTGGTTGCCATGTAGTTTGTACTAGTGGCATGCCATTTGGTACGCATATGTATCTCACTAAGCCGGACAAAAATGTATTGCCAATGCATTAGCCACGCCCAACAGGAAGTGAGGCAATTTCACTTTTGTGCGAAATGCATGGCCACGAAGGGGGCGCAACTCCTCCTAGACCGTTCATAGGAATGTCACCAAAATTGATACACATCATCTACAGACAGGGCTGACAAAAGCTACTAATTACGTTTCACGTCGGATAAACCGTTCAGAAGTTATACGTCAATCAATTTTCAATGCACAATTTTACATGCTTAAAAATTCATAACAAATCTTCTACTTGCTCAAAACTGCTCATACTTCACACGCAAATCACTCATTGGGCTTCTGACATGTTACCCAATTTCTGTGATATTTCGCCACTGGGGGTGCTATTTTTGGGCAAAAAATCCAATCTTTCCTCAAATTTGGTCAAACTTCACGGCCACCCTCTTACTACCTCCCATATCATGTATACCACATTTTGGGAATTTTGGTTCATGGGGGGCGCTGTTTTTGGCTGACGCAGTTGCTCCAAAACGGCTTTTTGGTTAATAATTCCATAATGCTTTTCCTTCACACCACTACCTTGTGATAGAACGTTGCTGTTGTAGACTCGTATTTTTCCAACTCATAATCGCTCATGTACAGCATAGCGCCACCTTCTGACATGGGAAAAACCCAAAAATTTATTCTTCAAAAATCTTTATCTCATCTTCTATTTATAATCGCTCATGTACGGCATAGCGCCACGTACTGACATGGGAAAAACCACAAAAATTTATTCTTCAAAAATCTATATCTCATCTTCTATTTACTCAATTGTCATCAAACTTCATACGCAAACTCTTCATAGCTCACCTGACATATACGCCAAATTTTGTGCACTTTCGCCCCTGGGGGTGCTGGTTATGGCAGAGATGATATTGCAGCTTCTGATTTGTCACTCTTGGCAAGCAAAGTCTTTACAAGACCCTTATTGGGGCACTTGCCATGGTCGACAAGGCACGAAATTTTGCCCCTTTTTCTTGGACTGCCACCGCTTCTGAGAACCATTATTATTAGGCCCCGAGCACCGTCCAGTGCGAGACCCTATTGTTGCCATGTGTCCAATTCTGTGCTTTGTCGCCATTGTGGGTGTAATGTCTCTTGCCGAAGAAGCTGTGGAAGGTTTTTCGCGGGGACGCATGCCCCCGCCCCCCTTGGCCGCTGGCGCGAGGGCCCGTCGAGGCCGCTTGCGGCTTTAATTAGGGCCCGAGCCCTATGGGCGAAGGCCCTATTGTTCTTGTAAGAGTTCACTATTATTATTATTCTTCCGTCTTCTTCTTCTTCTTCTTCTTCTTCTTCTTCTTCTTCTTCCGTCTTCTTCTTCTTCTTTATTTTTCTCCGCTGTTGGGCCATTTTCGGGGCGCTTGCCATGGGCGGAAACGCACGAAATTTGGCACCAGTTCCGAGAATTGCCACCGCTACTCAGAACCAGAAGCCCAAACTTGGCCGGGGCTCCGGGCCTCTATAGCGCCCCCTAAGTCGTTGTGATTTTCGCCTCCCGCATTAGGGTGCCTGGGTCCCATGTAGTTTGTAGTAGTGGCATGCCATTTGGTACGCATATGTAGCTCACTAAGCCGGACAAAAATGTAATGCCAATGCATTAGCCACGCCCAACAGGAAGTGAGGTAATTTCACTTTTGTGCGAAATGTGTGGCCATGAAGACGGCGCAACTCCTCCTAGACCGTTCACAGGAATGTCACCAAAATTGATGCACATCATCTACAGACATGGCTGACAAAAGTTACTAAATACGTTTCACGTAGGATAAACCGTTCAGAAGTTATACGTCAATCAATTTTCGATGCAAAATTTTACATGCTTAAAAATTCATAACAAATCTTCTGATTGCTCAAAACTGCTCATACTTCACACGCAAATCACTGATTGGGCTTCTGACATGTTACCCAATTTCTGTGATATTTCGCCACTGGGGGCGCTATTTTTGGGCAAAAATTCCAATCTTTCCTCAAATTTGGTCAAACTTCACGGCCACCCTCTTACTACCTCCCATGTCATGTATACCACATTTTGGAAATTTTCGTCCATGGGGGGCGCTGTTTTTGGCCGACGCAATTGCTCCAACACGGGTTTTTGGTAAATAATTCCATAATGCTTTTCCTTCACACCACTACCTTGTGATAGTACGTTGCTGTTGTAGACACTTATTTTTCCAACTCATAATCGCTCATGTACAGCATAGCGCCACCTACTCTCATGGGAAAAACCAAAAAATTTATTCTTCAAAAATCTATATCTCATCTTCTATTTACTCAATCTTGATCAAACTTGATACGCACACTCTTAACAGGTCACCTGACATATGTGCCAAATTTTGTGAACTTTTGCCACTGGGGGCGCTGTTTTCAGGCAACAATTTATATCTCGGCTTCTGATTGGTCAAACTTGATCAAACTTTACAAAACAACTCTTCATAGGTCCCTTGACATGTATACCAAATTTGGTGAACTTTCACCACTGGGGGCGCTCATTGCGCTGTAGCAGTTGCAGGAGAGGTGTTTACAATCATGAGGCACCAGGAGTATGTTGTTTTGGTTGCCTTAAACACACATGACTTGTGGGGAATGGGTGGGCAGTCGGGAGCAAGTGTTGCAGCGTTACATACAGACTAATAGATGTCTAACAGAAGACAATCCTATGTAGCTATAGCTTGGTGACTGATGAGGTAAATACATTACTTTGGTTGGGAAGCCATGGCATAAAATGTTCTGTCCATGACAACATCTCAGCGCACCGTGTACTCTGTGTCCAATTCTGTGCTTTGTCGCCATTGTGGGAGTAATGTCTCTTGCCGAAGACGCTGTGGAAGGTATTTCGCGGGGACACATGCCCCCGCCCCCCTTGGCCGCTGGCGCGAGGGCCCGTCGAGGCCGCTTGCGGCTTTAATTATTCTTCTTCCGTCTTCTTCTTTATTTTTCTCAGCTGTTGGGCCATTTTCGGGGCGCTTGCCATGGGCGAAAACGCACAAAATTTGGCACCAGTTCCGAGAATTGCCACCGCTACTCAGAACCAAAAGCCCAAACTTGGCCGGGGCTCAGGGCCTCTATAGCGCCCCCTAAGTCGTTGTGATTTTGGCCTCCCGCATTACGGTGCCTGGTTGCCATATAGTTTGTAGTACTGGCATGCCATTTGGTAGGCATATGTATCTCACTAAGCCGGACAGAAATGTTATGCCAATGCATTAGCCACGCCCAACAGGAAGTGAGGTAATTTCACTTTTGTGCGAAATGCATGGCCACGAAGACGGCGCAACTCCTCCTAGACCGTTCATAGGAATGTCACCAAAATTGATACTCATCATCTACAGACATGGCTGACAAAAGTTACTAAATACGTTTCACGTAGGATCAACCGTTCAGAAGTTATGCGTCAATCAATTTTCACTTCAAAATTTTACATGCTTAAAAATTCATAACAAATCTTCTAATTGCTCAAAACTGCTCAAACGTCACACGCAAATCACTCATGGGGCTTCTGACATTTTACCCAATTTCTGTGATATTTCGCCACTGGGGGCGCTATTTTTGGGCAAAAATTCCAATCTTTCCTCAAATTTGGTCAAAATTCACGGCCACCCTCTTACTACCTCCCATGTCATGTCTACCACGTTTTGGAAATTTTCGTCCATGGGGGGCGCTGTTTTTGGCCGACGCAATTGCTCCAAAACGTGTTTTTGGTAAATAATTCCATTATGCTTTTCCTTCACACCACTACCTTGTGATAGTACGTTGCTGTTGTAGACACTTATTTTTCCAACTCATAATCGCTCATGTGCAGCATAGCGCCACCTACTGACATGGGAGAAACCAAAAAATTTATTCTTCAAAAATCAATATCTCATCTTCTATTTTCTCAATCTTGCTCAAACTTGATACGCACACTCTTAACAGGTCACCTGACATATTTGCCAAATTTTGTGAACTTTTGCCACTGGGGGCGCTGTTTTCAGGCAACAATTTATATCTCGGCTTCTGATTGGTCAAACTTGATCAAACTTTACAAAACAACTCTTCATAGGTCCCTTGACATGTATACCAAATTTGGTGAACTTTCACCACTGGGGGCGCTCATTGCGCTGTAGCAGTTGCAGGAGAGGTGTTTACAATCATGAGGCACCAGGAGTATGTTGTTTTGGTTGCCTTAAACACACATGACTTGTGGGGAATGGGTGGGCAGTCGGGAGCAAGTGTTGCAGCGTTACATACAGACTAATAGATGTCTAACAGAAGACAATCCTATGTAGCTATAGTTTGGTGACTGATGAGGTAAATACATTACTTTGGTTGGGAAGCCATGGCATAAAATGTTCTGTCCATGACAACATCTCAGCGCACCGTGTACTCTGTGTCCAATTCTGTGCTTTGTCGCCATTGTGGGAGTAATGTCTCTTGCCGAAGACGCTGTGGAAGGTATTTCGCGGGGACGCATGCCCCCGCCCCCCGTGGCCGCTGGCGCGAGGGCCCGTCGAGGCCGCTTGCGGCTTTAATTATTCTTCTTCCGTCTTCGTCTTTATTTTTCTCCGCTGTTGGGCCATTTTCGGGGCGCTTGCCATGGGCGAAAACGTACAAAATTTGGCACCAGTTCCGAGAATTGCCACCGCTACTCAGAACCAAAAGCCCAAACTTGGCCGGGGCTCAGGGCCTCTATAGCGCCCCCTAAGTCGTTGTGATTTTGGCCTCCCGCATTACGGTGCCTGGTTGCCATATAGTTTGTAGTACTGGCATGCCATTTGGTAGGCATATGTATCTCACTAAGCCGGACAGAAATGTTATGCCAATGCATTAGCCACGCCCAACAGGAAGTGAGGTAATTTCACTTTTGTGCGAAATGCATGGCCACGAAGACGGCGCAACTCCTCCTAGACCGTTCATAGGAATGTCACCAAAATTGATACTCATCATCTACAGACATGGCTGACAAAAGTTACTAAATACGTTTCACGTAGGATCAACCGTTCAGAAGTTATGCGTCAATCAATTTTCACTTCAAAATTTTACATGCTTAAAAATTCATAACAAATCTTCTAATTGCTCAAAACTGCTCAAACTTCACACGCAAATCACTCATGGGGCTTCTGACATTTTACCCAATTTCTGTGATATTTCGCCACTGGGGGCGCTATTTTTGGGCAAAAATTCCAATCTTTCCTCAAATTTGGTCAAAATTCACGGCCACCCTCTTACTACCTCCCATGTCATGTCTACCACGTTTTGGAAATTTTCGTCCATGGGGGGCGCTGTTTTTGGCCGACGCAATTGCTCCAAAACGTGTTTTTGGTAAATAATTCCATTATGCTTTTCCTTCACACCACTACCTTGTGATAGTACGTTGCTGTTGTAGACACTTATTTTTCCAACTCATAATCGCTCATGTACAGCATAGCGCCACCTTCTGACATGGGAAAAACCAAAAAATTTATTCTTCAAAAATCTATATCTCATCTTCTATTTACTCAATTGTCATCAAACTTCATACGCAAACTCTTCATAGCTCACCTGACGTCTACGCCAAATTTTGTGCACTTTCGCCCCTGGGGGTGCTGGTTATGGCAGAAATGATATTGCAGCTTCTGATTTCTCAAACTTGCCAAGCAAACTCTTTACAAGACCCTTTTTGGGGCGCTTGCCCTGGTCGACAACGCACGAAATTTGGCTCCTTTTTCTTAGACTTCCTCCGCTACTGAGAACCAGAAGCCCAGAACCAGGCTGGCCTCAGGGCCTCTATAGCGCCACCTGATTCGTTGTGAATTTGGCCTCCCGCATTAAGGTGCCTGGTTGCCATGTAGTTTGTAGTACTGGCATGCCATTTGGTACTCTTATGTATCTCATTAATCCGGAAAAAATTGTAATGCCAATGCATTAGCCACGCCCAACAGGAAGTGAGGTAATTTCACTTTTGTGCGAAGTGCATGGCCACGAAGACGGCGCAACTCCTCCTAGACCGTTCATCGGAATGTCACCAAAATTGATACACCTCATCTACAGACATGGCTGACAAAAGTTACTAAATAGGTTTCACGTGGCATAAACCGTTCAGAAGTTATACGTCAATCAATTTTCGATGCAACATTTTACATGCTTGAAAATTCATAACAAATCTTCTACTTGCTCAAAACTGCTCATACTTCACACGCAGATCACTCATTGGGCTTCTGACATGTTACCCACTTTCTGTGCTATTTCGCCACTGGGGGCGCTATTTTTGGGCAAAAATTCCAATCTTTCCTCAAACTTGGTCAAACTACACGGCCACCCTCTTACTACCTCCCATGTCATGTATACCACATTTTGGGAATTTTCGTCCATGGGGGGCGCTGTTTTTGGACGATGCAATTGCTCCAAAACGGGCTTTTGGTAAATTATTCCATAATGCTTTTCCTTCACACCACTACCTTGTGCTAGTGCGTTGCAGTTGTAGACACTTATTTCTCCAACTCATAATCGCTCATGTTCAGCATAGCGCCACCTACTGACATGGGAAAAACCAAAAATTTTATTCTTCAAAAATCTATATCTCATCTTCTATTTACTCAATTGTCATCAAACTTGATAGGCAAGCTCTTCATAGCTCACCTGACATGTATGCCAAATTTTGTGCACTTTCGCCCCTGGGGGTGCTGGTTATGGCAGAAATGATATTGCAGCTTCTGATTTGTCAAACTTGGCAAGCAAACTCTTTACAAGACCCTTATTGGGGCGCTATTATTATTAGGGCCCGAGCACCGTTCAGTGCGAGACCATATCGTTGCCATGTGTCCAATTCTGTGCTTTGTCGCCATTGCGGGAGTAATGTCTCTTGCCGAAGAAGCTGTGGAAGGTATTTCGCGGGGACGCATGCCCCCGCCCCCCTTGGCCGCTGGCGCGAGGGCCCGTCGAGGCCGCTTGCGGCTTTAATTATTCTTCTTCCGTCTTCTTCTTTATTTTTCTCCGCTGTTGGGCCATTTTCGGGGTGCTTGCCATGGGCGAAAACGCACGAAATTTGGCACCAGTTCCGAGAATTGCCACCGCTACTCAGAACCAGAAGCCCAAACTTGGCCGGGGCTCAGGGCCTCTATAGCGCCCCCTAAGTCATTGTGATTTTGGCCTCCCGCATTAAGGTGCCTGGTTGCCATATAGTTTGTAGTAGTGGCATGCCATTTGGTAGGCCTATGTATCTCACTAAGCTGGACAAAAATGTATTGCCAATGCATTAGCCACGCCCTACAGGAAGTGAGGTAATTTCACTTTTGTGCGAAATGCATGGCCACGAAGACGGCACAACTCCTCCTAGACCGTTCATAGGAATGTCACCAAAATTGATGCACATCATCTACAGACATGGCTGACAAAAGTTACTAAATACGTTTCACGTAGGATAAACCATTCAGAAGTTATACGTCAATCAATTTTCGATGCAAAATTTTACATGCTTAAAAATTCATAACAAATCTTCTGATTGCTCAAAACTGCTCATACTTCACAGGCAAATCACTCATTGGGCTTCTGACATGTTACCCAATTTCTGTGATATTTCGCCACTGGGGGCGCTATTTTTGGGCAAAAAATCCAATCTTTCCTCAAATTTGGTCAAACTTCACGGCCACCCTCTTACTACCTCCCATGTCATGTGTACCACATTTTGGGAATTTTCGTCCATGGGGGGCGCTGTTTTTGGCCGATGCATTTGCTCCAAAACGGGTTTTTGGTGAATAATTCCATAATGCTTTCCCTTCACACCACTACCTTGGGATAGTACGTTGCTGTTGTAGACACTTATTTTTCCAACTCATAATCGCTCATGTACAGCATAGCGCCACCTACTGACATGGGAAAAACCAAAAAATTTATTCTTCAAAAATCTATATCTCATCTTCTATTTACTCAATTGTCATCAAACTTCATACGCAAACTCTTCATAGCTCACCTGACATATGCGCCACATTTTGTGCACTTTCGCCCCTGGGGGTGCTGGTTATGGCAAAAATGATATTGCAGCTTCTGATTTGTCAAACTTGGCAAGCAAACTCTTTACAAGACCCATATTGGGGCGCTTGCCATGGTCGACAACGCACGAAATTTGGCTCCTTTTTCTTAGACTGCCACCGCTACTGAGAACCAGAAGCCCAGGTCCAGGCGGGCCTCAGGGCCTCTATAGCGCCCCCTAAGTCGTTGTGATTTTGGCCTCCCGCATAAAGGTGCCTGGTTGCCATGTAGTTTGTAGTAGTGGCATGCCATTTGGTATGCATATGTATGTCACTAAGCCGGACAAAAATGTAATGCCAATGCATTAGCCACGCCCAACAGGAAGTGAGGTAATTTCACTTTTGTGCGAAATGCATGGCCACGAAGACGGCGCAGCTCCTCCTAGGCCGTTCATAGGAATGTCTCTAAAATTGATAGACATCATCGACAGACATGGGTGACAAAAGTTCCTAAATAGGTTTCACGTAGGATAAGCCGTTCAGACGTTATATGTCAATCAATTTTCAATGCAAAATTTTACATGCTTAAAAATTCATAACAAATCTTCTAATTGCTCAAAACTGCTCATACTTCACACGCAAATCAATCATTGGGCTTCTGACACGCTACCCAATTTCTGTGATATTTCGCCACTGGGGGCGCTATTTTTGGGCAAAAAATTCAATCTTTCCTAAAATTTGGTCAAACTTCACGGCCACCCTCTTAATACCTCCCATGTCATGTATACCACATTTTGGGAATTTTCGTCCATGGGGGGCGCTGTTTTTGGCCGACGCAGTTGCTCCAAAACGGGTTTTTGGTTAATAATTCCATAATGCTTTCCCTTTACACCACTACCTTGTGATAGTACGTTGCTGTTGTAGACACTTATTTTTCCAACTCATAATCGCTCATGTACAGCATAGCGCCACCTACTGACATGGGAAAAACCAAAAAATTTATTCTTCAAAAATCTATATCTCATCTTCTATTTACTCAATTGTCATCAAACTTCATACGCAAACTCTTCATAGCTCACCTGACATATACGCCAAATTTTATGCCCTTTCGCCCCTGGGGGTGCTGGTTATGGCAGACATGATATTGCAGCTTCTGATTTGTCAACCTTGGCAAGCATACTCTTTACAAGACCCTTATTGGGGCGCTTGCCATGGTCGACAACGCACGAAATTTGGCTCCTTTTTCTTAGACTGCCACCGCTACTGAGAACCAGAAGCCCAGATCCAGGCGGGCCTCAGGGCCTCTGTAGCCCCCCCTAACGTGTTGTGATTTTTGGCTCTCGCATTAAGGTGCCTGCTTCGCATATAGTTTCTAGTTATTAGGGCCCGAGCCCTATAGGGCGAAGGCCCTATTGTTCTTGTAAGAGTTCACTATTATTAGGGCCCGAGCCCTATGGGCGAAGGCCCTATTGTTCTTGTAAGAGTTCACTATTATTATTCTTCCGTCTTCTTCTTCTTCTTCTTCTTCTTCTTCTTCTTTATTTTTCTCCGCTGTTGGGCCATTTTCGGGGTGCTTGCCATGGGCGAAAACGCACGAAATTTGGCACCACTTCCGAGAATTGCCACCGCTACTCAGAACCAAAAGCCCAAACTTGGCCAGGGCTCAGGGCCTCTATAGCGCCCCCTAAGTCGTTGTGATTTTGGCCTCCCGCTTTAAGGTGCCTGGGTGCCGTGTAGTTTGTAGGACTGGCATGCCATTTGGTACGCATATGTATCTCACTAAGCCGGACAAAAATGTCATGCCAATGCATTAGCCACGCCCAACAGGAAGTGAGGTAATCTCACTTTTGTGCGAAATGCATGGCCACGAAGACGGCGCAACTCCTCCTAGACCGTTCATAGGAATGTCACCAAAATTGATACACATCATCTACAGACATGGCTGACAAAAGTTACTAAATTCGTTTCACGTAGGCTAAACCGTTCAGAAGTTATACGTCAATCAATTTTCGATTCAAAATTTTACATGCTAAAAAATTCATAACAAATCTTCTAATTGCTCAAAACTGCTCATACTTCACACGCTAATCACTCTTTGGGCTTCTGACATCTTACCCACTTTCTGTGATATTTCGCCACTGGGGGCGCTATTTTTGGGCAAAAATTCCAATCTTTCCTCAAATTTGGTCAAACTTCACGGCCACCCTCTTACTACCTCCCATGTCATGTATACCACGTTTTGGAAATTTTCGTCCATGGGGGGCGCTGTTTTTGGCCGACGCAATTGCTCCAAAACGGGTTTTTGGTAAATAATTCCATAATGCTTTTCCTTCACACCACTACCTTGTGAAAGTACGTTGCTGTTGTAGACACTTATTTTTCCAACTCATTATCGCTCATGTACAGCATAGCGCCACCTACTGACATGGGAAAAACCAAAAAATTTATTCTTCAAAAATCTATATCTCAGCTTCTATTTACTCAATTGTCATCAAACTTCATACGCAAACTCTTCATAGCTCACCTGATGTCTACGCCAAATTTTCTGCACTTTCGCCCCTGGGGGTGCTGTTTATGGCAAAAATGATATTGCAGCTTCTGATTTGTCAAACTTGCCAAGCAAACTCTTTACAAGACTCTTATTGGGGCGCTTGCCATGGTCGACAACGCACGAAATTTGGCTCCTTTTTCTTAGACTGCCGCCGCTACTGAGAACCAGAAGCCCAGATACAGGCGGGCCTCAGGGCCTCTATAGCGCCCCCTAACTCGTTGCGATTTTGGCCTTCCGCATTAAGGTGCCTGGTTGCCATGTAGTTTGTAGTAGTGGCATGCCATTTGGTAGGCATATGTATCTCACTAAGCCGGTCAAAAATGTAATGCCAATGCATTAGCCACGCCCAACAGGAAGTGAGGTAATTTCACTTTTGTGCGATATGCATGGCTACGAGGACGGCGCAACTCCTCCTAGACCCTTCATAGGAATGTCACCAAAATTGACACACATCATCTACAGACATGGCTGACTACAGTTCCTAAATATGTTTCACGTAGCATAAACCATTCAGAAGTTATACGTCATTCAATTTTCAATGCAAAATTTTACATGCTTAAAAATTCATCACAAATCTTCTACTTGCTCAAGCCTGCTCATACTTCACACGCAGATCACTCATTGGGCTTCTGACATGTTACCCACTTTCTGTGATATTTCGCCACTGGGGGCGCTATTTTTGGGCAAAAATTCCAATCTTTCCTCAAATTTGGTCAAACTTCACGGCCACCCTCTTACTACCTCCCATGTCATGTATACCACATTTTGGGAATTTTCGTCCATGGGGGGCGCTGTTTTTGGCCGACGCAATTGCTCCAAAACGGGTTTTTGGTAAATAATTCCATAATGCTTCTCCTTCACACCACTACCTTGTGATAGTACGTTGCTGTTGTAGACACTTATTTTTCCAACTCATAATCGCTCATGTGCAGCATAGCGCCACCTACTGACATGGGAGAAACCAAAAAATTTATTCTTCAAAAATGAATATCTCATCTTCTATTTTCTCAATCTTGATCAAACTTGATACACACACTCTTAACAGGTCACCTGACATATGTGCCAAATTTTGTGAACTTTTGCCACTGGGGGCGCTGTTTTCAGGCAACAATTTATATCTCGGCTTCTGATTGGTCAAACTTGATCAAACTTTACAAAACAACTCTTCATAGGTCCCTTGACATGTCTACCAAATTTGGTGAACTTTCACCACTGGGGGCGCTCATTGCGCTGTAGCAGTTGCAGGAGAGGTGTTTACAATCATGAGGCACCAGGAGTATGTTGTTTTGGTTGCCTTAAACACACATGACTTGTGGACCACTGGGGGCGCTCATTGCACTGTAGCAGTTGCAGGAGAGGTGTTTACAATCATGAGGCACCAGGAGTATGTTGTTTTGGTTGCCTTAAACACACATGACTTGTGGGGAATGGGTAGGCAGTCGGGAGCAAGTGTTGTAGCATAGCGCCACCTACTGACATGGGAGAAACCAAAAAATTTATTCTTCAAAAATCAATATCTCATCTTCTCTTTTCTCAATCTTGATCAAACTTGATACGCACACTCTTAACAGGTCACCTGACATATGTGCCAAATTTTGTGAACTTTTGCCACTGGGGGCGCTGTTTTCAGGCAACAATTTATATCTCGGCTTCTGATTGGTCAAACTTGATCAAACTTTACAAAACAACTCTTCATAGGTCCCTTGACATGTCTACCAAATTTGGTGAACTTTCACCACTGGGGGCGCTCATTGCGCTGTAGCAGTTGCAGGAGAGGTGTTTACAATCATGAGGCACCAGGAGTATGGTGTTTTGGTTGCCTTAAACACACATGACTTGTGGACCACTGGGGGCGCTCATTGCACTGTAGCAGTTGCAGGAGAGGTGTTTACAATCATGAGGCACCAGGAGTATGTTGTTTTGGTTGCCTTAAACACACATGACTTGTGGGGAATGGGTAGGCAGTCGGGAGCAAGTGTTGTAGCATAGCGCCACCTACTGACATGGGAGAAACCAAAAAATTTATTCTTCAAAAATCAATATCTCATCTTCTATTTTCTCAATCTTGATCAAACTTGATACGCACACTCTTAACAGGTCTCCTGACATATGTCCCAAATTTTGTGAACTTTTGCCACTGGGGGCGCTGTTTTCAGGCAACAATTTATATCTCGGCTTCTGATTGGTCAAACTTGATCAAACTTTACAAAACAACTCTTCATAGGTCCCTTGACATGTATACCATATTTGGTGAACTTTCACCACTGGGGGCGCTCATTGCGCTGTAGCAGTTGCAGGAGAGGTGTTTACAATCATGAGGCACCAGGAGTATGTTGTTTTGGTTGCCTTAAACACACATGACTTGTGGACCACTGGGGGCGCTCATTGCACTGTAGCAGTTGCAGGAGAGGTGTTTACAATCATGAGGCACCAGGAGTATGTTGTTTTGGTTGCCTTAAACACACATGACTTGTGGGGAATGGGTAGGCAGTCGGGAGCAAGTGTTGTAGCCTTACATACAGACTAATAGATGTCTAACAGAAGACAATCCTATGTAGCTATAGCTTGGTGACTGATGAGGTAAATTCATTGATTTGGTTGGGAAGCCATGGCATAAAATGTTCTGTCCATGACAACATCTCAGCGCACCGTGTACTCTGTGTCCAATTCTGTGGTTTGTCACCATTGTGGGAGTAATGTCTCTTGCCAAAGAAGCTGTGGAAGGTATTTCGCGGGGACGCATGCCCCCGCCCCCCTTGGCCGCTGGCGCGAGGGCCCGTCGAGGCCGCTTGCGGCTTTAATTAGGGCCCGAGCCCTATAGGGCGAAGGCCCTATTGTTCTTGTAAGAGTTCACTATTATTATTCTTCCGTCTTCTTCTTCTTCTTCTTCTTCTTTATTTTTCTCCGCTGTTGGGCCATTTTCGGGGCGCTTGCCATGGGCGAAAACGCACCAAATTTGGCACCAGTTCCGAGAATTGCTACTGCTACTCAGAGCCAAAAGCCCAAACTTGGCCGGGGCTCAGGGCTTCTATAGCGCCTCCTAAGTCGTTGTGATTTTGGCCTCCCGCATTAAGGTGCCTGGGTGCCGTGTAGTTTGTAGTAGTGGCATGCCATTTGGTACGCATATGTATCTCACTAAGCCGGACAAAAATGTAATGCCAATGCATTAGCCACGCCCAACAGGAAGTGAGGTAATTTCACTTTTGTGCGAAATGCATGGCCACGAACACGGCGCAACTCCTCCTAGACCGTTCATAGGAATGTCACCAAAATTGATGCACATCATCTACAGACATGGCTGACAAAAGTTACTAAATACATTTCACGTAGGATAAACCGTTCAGAAGTTATACGTCAATCAATTTTCGATGCAAAATTTTACATGCTTAAAAATTCATAACAAATCTTCTGATTGCTCAAAACTGCTCATACTTCGCACGCAAATCACTCATTGGGCTTCTGACATGTTACCCAATTTCTGTGATATTTCGCCACTGGAGGCGCTATTTTTGGGCAAAAAATCCAATCTTTCCTCAAATTTGGTCAAACTTCACGGCCACCCTCTTCCTACCTCCCATGTCATGTGTACCACATTTTGGGACTTTTCGTCCATGGGGGGCGTTGTTTTTGGCCGACGCACTTGCTCCAAAACGGGTTTTTGGTAAATAATTCCACACTGCTTTTCCTTCACACCACTACCTTGTCATAGTATGTTGCTGTTGTAGACACTTATTTTTCCAACTCATAATCGCTCATGTACGGCATAGCGCCACCTACTGACATGGGAAAAACCAAAAAATTTATTCTTCAAAAATTTATATCTCATCTTCTATTTACTCAATTGTCATCAAACTTCATACGCAAACTCTTCATAGCTCACCTGACATATACGCCAAATTTTGTGCACTTTTGCCACTGGGGGCGCTATTTTTGGGCAAAAAATCCAATCTTTCCTCAAATTTGGTCAGACTCCACGGCCACCCTCTTACTACCTCCCCTGTCATGTAAGCCACATTTTGGGAATTTTCGTCCATGGGGGGCACTGTTTTTGGCCGACGCAATTGCTCCAAAACGGGTTTTTGGTAAATAATTCCATAATGCTTTTCCTTCACACCACTACCTTGTGATAGTACGTTGCTGTTGTAGACACTTATTTTTCCAACTCATATTCGATCATGTACAGCATAGCGCCACCTACTGACATGGGAAAAACCAAAAAATTTATTCTTCAAAAGACTATATCTCATCTTCTATTTACTCAATTGTCATCAAACTTCATACGCAAACTCTTCATTGCTCACCTGACACTTACGCCAAATTTTGTGCACTTTCGCCCCTGGGGGTGCTGGTTATGGCAAAAATGATATTGCAGCTTCTGATTTGTCAAACTTGGCAAGCAAACTCTTTACAAGACCCTTATTGGTTCGCTTGCCATGGTCGACAACGCACGAAATTTGGCTCCTTTTTCTTAGACTGCCACCGCTACTGAGAACCAGAAGCCCAGATCCAGGCGGGCCTCAGGGCCTCTATAGCGCCCCCCGAGCACCGTACAGTGAGAGACCCTATTGTTGCCATGTGTCCAATTCTGTGCTTTGTCGCCATTGTGGGAGTAATGTCTCTTGCCGAAGAAGCTGTGGAAGGTATTTCGCGGGTACGCATGCCCCCGCCCCCCTTGGCCGCTGGCGCGAGGGCCCGTCGAGGCCGCTTGCGGCTTTAATTAGGGCCCGAGCCCTATAGGGCGAAGGCCCTATTGTTCTTGTAAGAGTTCACTATTATTAGGGCCCGAGCCCTATAGGGCGAAGGCCCTATTGTTCTTGTAAGAGTTCACTATTATTAGGGCCCGAGCCCTATAGGGCGAAGGCCCTATTGTTCTTGTAAGAGTTCACTATTATTATTAGGGCCCGAGCCCTATAGGGCGAAGGCCCTATTGTTCTTGTAAGAGTTCACTATTATTCTTCTTCTTTATTTTTCTCCGCTGTTGGGCCATTTTCGGGGCGCTTGCCATGGGCGAAAACGCGCGAAATTTGGCGCCACTTCCGAGAATTGCCACCGCTACTCAGAACCAAAAGCCCACACTAGGCCGGGGCTCAGGGCCTCTATAGCGCCCCCTAAGTCGCTGTGATTTTGGCATCCCGCATTAAGGTGCCTGGTTGCCATATAGTTTGTAGTAGTGGCATGCCATTTGGTATGCATATGTATCTCACTAAGCCGGACAAAAATGTAATGCCAATGCATTAGCCACGCCCAACAGGAAGTGAGGTAATTTCACTTTTGTGTGAAATGCATGGCCACGAAGATGGCGCAACTCCTCCTAGACCGTTCATAGGAATGTCACCAAAATTGATACACATCATCTACAGACATGGCTGACAAAAGTTACTAAATACGTTTCACGTAGGATAAACCGTTCAGAAGTTATACGTCAATCAATTTTCACTTCAAAATTTTACATGCTAAAAAATTCATAACAAATCTTCTAATTGCTCAACCCTGCTCATACTTCACACGCTAATCACTCATTGGGCTGCTGACATGTTACCCAATTTCTGTGATATTTCGCCACTGGGGGCGCTATTTTTGGGCAAAAAATCCAATCTTTCCTCAAATTTGGTCAAACTTCACGGCCAGCCTCTTACTACCTCCCATGTCATGTATACCACATTTTGGGAATTTTCGTCCATGGGGGGCGCTGTTTTTGGCCGATGCAATTTCTCCAAAACGGGTTTTTGGTCAATAATTCCATAATGCTTTTCCTACACACCACTACCTTGTGATAGTGCGTTGCTGTTGTGGACCCTTATTTTTCCATCTCATAATCACTCATGTACAGCATAGCGCCACCTACTGACATGGGAAAAACCAAAAAATTTATTCTTCAAAAATCTATATCTCATCTTCTGTTCACTCAATTGTCATCAAACTTCATAGACAAACTCTTCATAGCTGACCTGACATGTACGCCAAATTTTGTGCACTTTCGCCCCTGGGGGTGCGGGTTATGGCAGAAATGATATTGCAGCTTCTGATTTGTCAAACTTGGCAAGCAAACTCTTTACAAGACCCTTTTTGGGGCGCTTGCCATGGTCGACATTGCACGAAATTTGGCTCCTTTTTCTTAGACTCCCACCGCTACTGAGAACCAGAAGCCCAGATCCAGGCGGGCCTCAGGGCCTCTATAGCGCCCCCTAACTCATTGTGATTTTGGCCTCCCGCATTAAGGTGCCTGGTTGCCATGTAGTTTGTAGTAGTGGCATGCCATTTGGTACGCATATGTATCTCACTAAGCCGGACAAAAATGTAATGCCAATGCATTAGCCACGCCCAACAGGAAGTAAGGTAATTTCACTTTTGTGCGAAATGCATGGCCACGAAAACGGCGCAACTCCTCCTAGACCGTTCATAGGAATGTCACCAAAATTGATACACATCATCTACAGACATGGCTGACAAAAGTTCCTAAATACGTTTCACGTAGAATTAACCGTTCAGAAGTTATACGTCAATCAATTTTCAATGCAAAATTTTACATGCTTAAAAATTCATAACATATCTTCAAATTGCTCAAAACTTCTCATACTTCACACGCTAATCACTCATTGGGCATCTGACATGTTACCCAATTTCTGTGATATTTCGCCACTGGGGGCGCTATTTTTGGGCAAAAAATCCAATCTTTCCTCAAATTTGGTCAAACTTCACGGCCACCCTCTTACTACCTCCCATGTCATGTACACCTCATTTTGGGAATTTTCGTCCATGGTTGGCGCTGTTTTTGGCCAACGCAATTGCTCCAAAACAGGTTTTTGGTAAATAATTCCATAATGCTTCTCCTTCACACCACTACCTTGTGATAGTACGTTGCTGTTGTAGACACTTATTTTTCCAACTCATAATCGCTCATGTGCAGCATAGCGCCACCTACTGACATGGGAGAAACCAAAAAATTTATTCTTCAAAAATCAATATCTCATCTTCTATTTTCTCAATCTTGATCAAACTTGATACGCACACTCTTAACACGTCACCTGACATATGTGCCAAATTTTGTGAACTTTTGCCACTGGGGGCGCTGTTTTCAGGCAACAATTTATATCTCGGCTTCTGATTGGTCAAACTTGATCAAACTTTACAAAACAACTCTTCATAGGTCCCTTGACATGTATACCAAATTTGGTGAACTTTCACCACTGGGGGCGCTCATTGCGCTGTAGCAGTTGCAGGAGAGGTGTTTACAATCATGAGGCACCAGGAGTATGTTGTTTTGGTTGCCTTAAACACACATGACTTGTGGGGAATGGGTAGGCAGTCGGGAGCAAGTGTTGTAGCATAGCGCCACCTACTGACATGGGAGAAACCAAAAAATTTATTCTTCAAAAATCAATATCTCATCTTCTATTTTCTCAATCTTGATCAAACTTGATACGCACACTCTTAACAGGTCTCCTGACATATGTCCCAAATTTTGTGAACTTTTGCCACTGGGGGCGCTGTTTTCAGGCAACAATTTATATCTCGGCTTCTGATTGGTCAAACTTGATCAAACTTTACAAAACAACTCTTCATAGGTCCCTTGACATGTATACCAAATTTGGTGAACTTTCACCACTGGGGGCGCTCATTGCACTGTAGCAGTTGCAGGAGAGGTGTTTACAATCATGAGGCACCAGGAGTATGTTGTTTTGGTTGCCTTAAACACACATGACTTGTGGGGAATGGGTAGGCAGTCGGGAGCAAGTGTTGTAGCATAGCGCCACCTACTGACATGGGAGAAACCAAAAAATTTATTCTTCAAAAATCAATATCTCATCTTCTATTTTCTCAATCTTGATCAAACTTGATACGCACACTCTTAACAGGTCACCTGACATATGTCCCAAATTTTGTGAACTTTTGCCACTGGGGGCGCTGTTTTCAGGCAACAATTTATATCCCGGCTTCTGATTGGTCAAACTTGATCAAACTTTACAAAACAACTCTTCATAGGTCCCTTGACATGTATACCAAATTTGGTGAACTTTCACCACTGGGGGCGCTCATTGCGCTGTAGCAGTTGCAGGAGAGGTGTTTACAATCATGAGGCACCAGGAGTATGGTGTTTTGGTTGCCTTAAACACACATGACTTGTGGACCACTGGGGGCGCTCATTGCACTGTAGCAGTTGCAGGAGAGGTGTTTACAATCATGAGGCACCAGGAGTATGTTGTTTTGGTTGCCTTAAACACACATGACTTGTGGGGAATGGGTAGGCAGTCGGGAGCAAGTGTTGTAGCATAGCGCCACCTACTGACATGGGAGAAACCAAAAAATTTATTCTTCAAAAATCAATATCTCATCTTCTATTTTCTCAATCTTGATCAAACTTGATACGCACACTCTTAACAGGTCACCTGACATATGTCCCAAATTTTGTGAACTTTTGCCACTGGGGGCGCTGTTTTCAGGCAACAATTTATATCTCGGCTTCTGATTGGTCAAACTTGATCAAACTTTACAAAACAACTCTTCATAGGTCCCTTGACATGTATACCAAATTTGGTGAACTTTCACCACTGGGGGCGCTCATTGCGCTGTAGCAGTTGCAGGAGAGGTGTTTACAATCATGAGGCACCAGGAGTATGTTGTTTTGGTTGCCTTAAACACACATGACTTGTGGACCACTGGGGGCGCTCATTGCACTGTAGCAGTTGCAGGAGAGGTGTTTACAATCATGAGGCACCAGGAGTATGTTGTTTTGGTTGCCTTAAACACACATGACTTGTGGACCACTGGGGGCGCTCATTGCACTGTAGTAGTTGCAGGAGAGCTCTTTACAATCATGAGGCACCAGGAGTATGTTGTTTTGGTTGCCTTAAACACACATGACTTGTGGGGAATGGGTAGGCAGTCGGGAGCAAGTGTTGTAGCGTTACATACAGACTAATCGATGTCTAACAGAAGACAATCCTATGTAGCTATAGCTTGGTGACTGATGAGGTAAATACATTAATTTGGTTGGGAAGCCATGGCATAAAATGTTCTGTCCATGACAACATCTCAGCGCACCGTGTACTCTGTGTCCAATTCTGTGCTTTGTCAACATTGTGGGAGTAATGTCTCTTGCCAAAGAAGCTGTGGAAGGTATTTCGCGGGGAGGCATGCCCCCGCCCCCCTTGGCCGCTGGCGCGAGGGCCCGTCGAGGCCGCTTGCGGCTTTAATTAGGGCCCGAGCCCTATAGGGCGAAGGCCCTATTGTTCTTGTAAGAGTTCACTATTATTATTCTTCTTCTTTATTTTTCTCCGCTGTTGGGCCATTTTCGGGGCGCTTGCCATGGGCGAAAACGCGCGAAATTTGGCGCCACTTCCGAGAATTGCCACCGCTACTCAGAACCAAAAGCCCACACTTGGCCGGGGCTCAGGGCCTCTATAGCGCCCCCTAAGTCGTTGTGATTTTGGCCTCCCGCATTAAGGTGCCTGGTTGCCATATAGTTTGTAGTAGTGGCATGCCATTTGGTATGCATATGTATCTCACTAAGCCGGACAAAAATGTAATGCCAATGCATTAGCCACGCCCAACAGGAAGTGAGGTAATTTCACTTTTGTGTGAAATGCATGGCCACGAAGACGGCGCAACTCCTCCTAGACCGTTAATAGGAATGTCACCAAAATTGATACACGTCATCTACAGACATCGCTGACAAAAGTTACTAAATACGTTTCACGTAGGATATACCGTTCAGAAGTTATACGTCAATCAATTTTCACTTCAAAATTTTACATGCTAAAAAATTCATAACAAATCTTCTAATTGCTCAACACTGCTCATACTTCACACGCTAATCACTCATTGGGCTTCTGACATGTTACCCAATTTCTGTGATATTTCGCCACTGGGGGCGCTATTTTTGGGCAAAAAATCCAATCTTTCCTCAAATTTGGTCAAACTTCACGGCCACCCTCTTACTACCTCCCATGTCATGTATACCACATTTTGGGAATTTTCGTCCATGGGGGGCGCTGTTTTTGGCCGACGCAATTTCTCCAAAACGGGTTTTTGGTAAATTATTCCATAATGCTTTTCCTTTACACCACTACCTTGTGATAGTGCGTTGCTGTTGTGGACACTTATTTTTCCATCTCATAATCACTCATGTACAGCATAGCGCCACCTACTGACATGGGAAAAACCAAAAAATTTATTCTTCAAAAATCTATATCTCATCTTCTGTTTACTCAATTGTCATCAAACTTCATACGCAAACTCTTCATAGCTCACCTGACATGTACGCCAAATTTTGTGCACTTTCGCCCCTGGGGGTGCGGGTTATGGCAGAAATGATATTGCAGCTTCTGATTTGTCAAAATTGGCAAGCAAACTCTTTACAAGACCCTTTTTGGGGCGCTTGCCATGGTCGACATCGCACGAAATTTGGCTCCTTTTTCTTAGTCTCCCACCGCTACTGAGAACCAGAAGCCCAGATCCAGGCGGGCCTCAGGGCCTCTATAGCGCCCCCTAACTCATTGTGATTTTGGCCTCCCGCATTAAGGTGCCTGGTTGCCATGTAGTTTGCAGTAGTGGCATGCCATTTGGTACGCATATGTATCTCACTAAGCCGGACAAAAATGTAATGCCAATGCATTAGCCACGCCCAACAGGAAGTAAGGTAATTTCACTTTTGTGCGAAATGCATGGCCACGAAAACGGCGCAACTCCTCCTAGACCGTTCATAGGAATGTCACCAAAATTGATACACATCATCTACAGACATGGCTGACAAAAGTTCCTAAATACGTTTCACGTAGAATAAACCGTTCAGAAGTTATACGTCAATCAATTTTCAATGCAAAATTTTACATGCTTAAAAATTCATAACATATCTTCAAATTGCTCAAAACTGCTCATACTTCACACGCAAATCACTCATTGGGCATCTGACATGTTACCCAATTTCTGTGATATTTCGCCACTGGGGGCGCTATTTTTGGGCAAAAAATCCAATCTTTCCTCAAATTTGGTCAAACTTCACGGCCACCCTCTTACTACCTCCCATGTCATGTACACCTCATTTTGGGAATTTTCGTCCATGGGGGGCGCTGTTTTTGGCCAACGCAATTGCTCCAAAACAGGTTTTTGGTAAATAATTCCATAATGCTTCTCCTTCACACCACTACCTTGTGATAGTACGTTGCTGTTGTAGACACTTATTTTTCCAACTCATAATCGCTCATGTGCAGCATAGCGCCACCTACTGACATGGGAGAAACCAAAAAATTTATTCTTCAAAAATCAATATCTCATCTTCTATTTTCTCAATCTTGATCAAACTTGATACGCACACTCTTAACAGGTCACCTGACATATGTGCCAAATTTTGTGAACTTTTCCCACTGGGGGCACTGTTTTCAGGCAACAATTTATATCTCGGCTTCTGATTGGTCAAACTTGATCAAACTTTACAAAACAACTCTTCATAGGTCCCTTGACAGGTATACCAAATTTGGTGAACTTTCACCACTGGGGGCGCTCATTGCGCTGTAGCAGTTGCAGGAGAGGTGTTTACAATCATGAGGCACCAGGAGTATGTTGTTTTGGTTGCCTTAAACACACATGACTTGTGGGGAATGGGTAGGCAGTCGGGAGCAAGTGTTGTAGCATAGCGCCACCTACTGACATGGGAGAAACCAAAAAATTTATTCTTCAAAAATCAATATCTCATCTTCTATTTTCTCAATCTTGATCAAACTTGATACGCACACTCTTAACAGGTCACCTGACATATGTGCCAAATTTTGTGAACTTTTGCCACTGGGGGCGCTGTTTTCATGCAACAATTTATATCTCGGCTTCTGATTGGTCAAACTTGATCAAACTTTACAAAACAACTCTTCATAGGTCCGTTGACATGTATACCAAATTTGGTGAACTTTCACCACTGGGGGCGCTCATTGCGCTGTAGCAGTTGCAGGAGAGGTGTTTACAATCATGAGGCACCAGGAGTATGTTGTTTTGGTTGCCTTAAACACACATGACTTGTGGACCACTGGGGGCGCTCATTGCACTGTAGCAGTTGCAGGAGAGGTGTTTACAATCATGAGGCACCAGGAGTATGTTGTTTTGGTTGCCTTAAACACACATGACTTGTGGGGAATGGGTAGGCAGTCGGGAGCAAGTGTTGTAGCGTTACATACAGACTAATAGATGTCTAACAGAAGACAATCCTATGTAGCTATAGCTTGGTGACTGATGAGGTAAATACATTAATTTGGTTGGGAAGCCATGGCATAAAATGTTCTGTCCATGACAACATCTCAGCGCACCGTGTACTCTGTGTCCAATTCTGTGCTTTGTCACCATTGTGGGAGTAATGTCTCTTGCCAAAGAAGCTGTGGAAGGTATTTCGCGGGGACGCGTGCCCCCGCCCCCCTTGGCCGCTGGCGCGAGGGCCCGTCGAGGCCGCTTGCGGCTTTAATTAGGGCCCGAGTCCTATGGGCGAAGGCCCTATTGTTCTTGTAAGAGTTCACTATTATTATTCTTCCGTCTTCTTCTTTATTTTTCTCCGCTGTTGGGCCATTTTCGGGGCGCTTGCCATGGGCGAAAACGCACGAAATTTGGCACCAGTTCCGAGAATTGCCACCGCTACTCAGACCCAAAAGCCCAAACTTGGCCGGGGCTCAGGGCCTCTATAGCGCCCCCTAAGTCGTTGTGATTTTGGCCTCCCGCATTACGGTGCCTGGGTGCCATGTAGTTTGTCGTAGTGGCATGCCATTTGGTACGCTTATGTATCTCACTAAGCCGGACAAAAATGTAATGCCAATGCATTAGCCACGCCCAACAGGAAGTGAGGTAATTTCACTTTTGTGCGAAATGCATGGCCACGAAGACGGCGCAACTCCTCCTAGACCGTTCATAGGAATGTCACCAAAATTGATAGACATCATCTACAGACATGGCTGACAAAAGTTACTAAATAAGTTTCACGTAGGATGAACCGTTCAGAAGTTATACGTCTATCAATTTTCGATGCAAAATTTTACATGCTTAAAAATTCATAACACATCTTCTGATTGCTCAAAACTGCTCATTCTTCACACGCAAATCACTCATTGGGCTTCTGACATGTTACCCAATTTATGTGATATTTCGCCACTGGGGGCGCTATTTTTGGGCAAAAAATCCAATCTTTCCTCAAATTTGGTCAAACTTCACGGCCACCCTCTTACTACCTCCCATGTCATGTATACCACATTTTGGGAATTTTCGTCCATGGGGGCGCTGTTTTTGGCCGACGCAATTGCTCCAAAACGGGTTTTTGGTAAATAATTCCATAATGCTTCTCCTTCACACCACTACCTTGTGATAGTACGTTGCTGTTGTAGACACTTATTTTTCCAACTCATAATCGCTCATGTGCAGCATAGCGCCACCTACTGACATGGGAGAAACCAAAAAATTTATTCTTCAAAAATCAATATCTCATCTTCTATTTTCTCAATCTTGATCAAACTTGATACGCACACTCTTAACAGGTCACCTGACATATGTGCCAAATTTTGTGAACTTTTCCCACTGGGGGCACTGTTTTCAGGCAACAATTTATATCTCGGCTTCTGATTGGTCAAACTTGATCAAACTTTACAAAACAACTCTTCATAGGTCCCTTGACAGGTATACCAAATTTGGTGAACTTTCACCACTGGGGGCGCTCATTGCGCTGTAGCAGTTGCAGGAGAGGTGTTTACAATCATGAGGCACCAGGAGTATGTTGTTTTGGTTGCCTTAAACACACATGACTTGTGGGGAATGGGTAGGCAGTCGGGAGCAAGTGTTGTAGCATAGCGCCACCTACTGACATGGGAGAAACCAAAAAATTTATTCTTCAAAAATCAATATCTCATCTTCTATTTTCTCAATCTTGATCAAACTTGATACGCACACTCTTAACAGGTCACCTGACATATGTGCCAAATTTTGTGAACTTTTGCCACTGGGGGCGCTGTTTTCATGCAACAATTTATATCTCGGCTTCTGATTGGTCAAACTTGATCAAACTTTACAAAACAACTCTTCATAGGTCCGTTGACATGTATACCAAATTTGGTGAACTTTCACCACTGGGGGCGCTCATTGCGCTGTAGCAGTTGCAGGAGAGGTGTTTACAATCATGAGGCACCAGGAGTATGTTGTTTTGGTTGCCTTAAACACACATGACTTGTGGACCACTGGGGGCGCTCATTGCACTGTAGCAGTTGCAGGAGAGGTGTTTACAATCATGAGGCACCAGGAGTATGTTGTTTTGGTTGCCTTAAACACACATGACTTGTGGGGAATGGGTAGGCAGTCGGGAGCAAGTGTTGTAGCGTTACATACAGACTAATAGATGTCTAACAGAAGACAATCCTATGTAGCTATAGCTTGGTGACTGATGAGGTAAATACATTAATTTGGTTGGGAAGCCATGGCATAAAATGTTCTGTCCATGACAACATCTCAGCGCACCGTGTACTCTGTGTCCAATTCTGTGCTTTGTCACCATTGTGGGAGTAATGTCTCTTGCCAAAGAAGCTGTGGAAGGTATTTCGCGGGGACGCGTGCCCCCGCCCCCCTTGGCCGCTGGCGCGAGGGCCCGTCGAGGCCGCTTGCGGCTTTAATTAGGGCCCGAGTCCTATGGGCGAAGGCCCTATTGTTCTTGTAAGAGTTCACTATTATTATTCTTCCGTCTTCTTCTTTATTTTTCTCCGCTGTTGGGCCATTTTCGGGGCGCTTGCCATGGGCGAAAACGCACGAAATTTGGCACCAGTTCCGAGAATTGCCACCGCTACTCAGACCCAAAAGCCCAAACTTGGCCGGGGCTCAGGGCCTCTATAGCGCCCCCTAAGTCGTTGTGATTTTGGCCTCCCGCATTACGGTGCCTGGGTGCCATGTAGTTTGTCGTAGTGGCATGCCATTTGGTACGCTTATGTATCTCACTAAGCCGGACAAAAATGTAATGCCAATGCATTAGCCACGCCCAACAGGAAGTGAGGTAATTTCACTTTTGTGCGAAATGCATGGCCACGAAGACGGCGCAACTCCTCCTAGACCGTTCATAGGAATGTCACCAAAATTGACAGACATCATCTACAGACATGGCTGACAAAAGTTACTAAATAAGTTTCACGTAGGATGAACCGTTCAGAAGTTATACGTCTATCAATTTTCGATGCAAAATTTTACATGCTTAAAAATTCATAACACATCTTCTGATTGCTCAAAACTGCTCATTCTTCACACGCAAATCACTCATTGGGCTTCTGACATGTTACCCAATTTATGTGATATTTCGCCACTGGGGGCGCTATTTTTGGGCAAAAAATCCAATCTTTCCTCAAATTTGGTCAAACTTCACGGCCACCCTCTTACTACCTCCCATGTCATGTATACCACATTTTGGGAATTTTCGTCCATGGGGGGCGCTGTTTTTTGCCGACGCAATTGCTCCAAAACGGGTTTTTGGTAAATAATTCCATAATGCTTTTCCTTCACACCACTACCTTGTGATAGTACGTTGCTGTTGTAGACACTTATTTTTCCAACTCATTATCGCTCATGTACAGCATAGCGCCACCTACTGACATGGGAAAAACCAAAACATTTATTCTTCAAAAATCTATATCTCCTCTTCTATTTACTCAATTGTCATCAGACTTCATACGCACACTCTTCATAGCTCACCTGACATATACGCCAAATTTTGTGCACTTTCGCCACTGGGGGCGCTATTTTTGGGCAAAAGATCCAATCTTTCCTCAAATTTGGTCAAATTTCACGGCCACCCTCTTACTACCTCCCATGTCATGTATACCACATTTTGGGAATTTTCGTCCATGGGGGGCGCTGTTTTTGGCCGACGCATTTGCTCCAAAACGGGTTTTCGGTTGATAATTCCATAATGCTTTTCCTTCACACCACTACCTTGTGATAGTACGCTGCTGTTGTAGACACTTATTTTTCCAACTCATCATCGCTCATGTACAGCATAGCGCCACCTACTGACATGGGAAAAACCAAAAAATTTATTCTTCAAAAATCTATATCTCATCTTCTATTTACTCAATTGTCATCAAAGTTCATACGCAAACTCTTCATAGCTCACCTGACATATACGCCAAATTTTGTGCACTTTCGCCCCTGTGGGTGCTGGTTATGGCAAACCCTATTGTTACCATGTGTCCAATTCTGTGCTTTGTCGCCATTGTGGGAGTAATGTCTCTTGCCGAAGAAGCTGTGGAAGGTATTTCGCGGGGACGCATGCCCCCGCCCCCCTTGGCCGCTGGCGCGAGGGCCCGTCGAGGCCGCTTGCGGCTTTAATTAGGGCCCGAGCCATATGGGCGAAGGCCCTATTGTTCTTGTAAGAGTTCACTATTATTATTCTTCCGTCTTCTTCTTCTTCTTCTTCTTCCGTCTTCTTCTTCTTCTTTATTTTTCTCCGCTGTTGGGCCATTTTCGGGGCACTTGCCATGGGCGAAAACGCACGAAATTTGGCACCAGTTCCGAGAATTGCCACCGCTACTCAGAACCAGAAGCCCAAACTTGGCCGGGCCTCAGGGCCTCTATAGCACCCCCTAAGTAGTTGTCATTTTGGCCTCCCGCATTAAGGTGCCTGGGTGCCATGTAGTTTGTAGTAGTGGCATGCCATTTGGTACGCATATGTATCTCAGTAAGCCGGACAAAAATGTTATGCCAATGCATTAGCCACGCCCAACTGGAAGTGAGGTTATTTCACTTTTGTGCGAAATGCATGGCCACGAAGACGGCGCAACTCCTCCTAGACCGTTCATAGGAATGTCACCAAAATTGATACACATCATCTACAGACATGGCTGACAAAAGTTACTAAATACGTTTCACGTAGGATTAACCGTTCAGAAGTTCTACGTCAATCAATTTTCGATGCTAAATTTTACATGCTTAAAAATTCATAACAAATCCTCTGATTGCTCAAAACTGCTCATACTTCACACACAAATCACTCATTGGGCTTCTGACATGTTACCCAATTTCTGTGATATTTCGCCACTGGGGGCGCTATTTTTGGGCAAAAATTCCAATCTTTCCTCAAATTTGGTCAAACTTCACGGCCACCCTCTTTCTACCTCCCATGTCATGTATACCACATTTTGGAAATTTTCGTCCATGGGCGGCGCTGTTTTTGGCCGACGCATTTGCTCCAAAACGGGTTTTTGGTTAATAATTCCATAATGCTTTTCCTTCACACCACTACCTTGTGATAGTACGTTGCTGTTGTAGACACTTATTTTTCCAACTCATAATTGCTCATGTACAGCATAGCGCCACCTACTGACATGGGAAAAACCAAAAAATTTATTCTTCAAAAATCTATATCTCATCTTCTATTTACTCAATTGTCATCAAACTTCATACGCAAACTCTTCATAGCTCTCCTTACATATACGCCAAATTTTGTGCACTTTCGCCACTGGGGGCGCTATTTTTGGGCAAAAAATCCAATCTTTCCTCAAATTTGGTCAAACTTCACGGCCACCCTCTTACTACCTCCCATGTCATGTATACCACATTTTGGGAATTTTCGTCCATGGGGGGCACTGTTTTTGGCCGACGCATTTGCTCCATAACGGGTTTTTGGTTAATAATTCCATAATGCTTTTCTTTCACACCACTACCTTGTGATAGTACGTTGCTGTTGTAGACACTTATTTTTCCAACTCTTAATCACTCATGTACAGCATAGCGCCACCTACTGACATGGGAAAAACCAAAAAATTTATTCTTCAAAAATCTATATCTCATCTTCTATTTACTCAATTGTCATCAAACTTCATACACAAACTCTTCATAGCTCACCTGACATATAGGCCAAATTTTGTGCACTTTCGCCCCTGGGGGTGCTGGTTATGGCAAAAATGATATTGCAGCTTCTGATTTGTCAAACTTGGCAAGCAAACTCTTTACAAAACCCTTACTGGGGCGCTTGCCATGGTCGACAACGCACGAACTTTGGCTCCTTTTTCTTAGACTGCCACCGCTACTGAGAACCAGAAGCCCAGATCCAGGCGGGCCTCAGGGCCTCTATAGCGCCCCCGAACGTGTTGTGATTTTTGCCTCTCGCATTACGGTGCCTGCTTGGCATATAGTTTCTAGTTGTTATTATTATTATTATTAGGGCCCGAGCACCGTACACTGCGGGACCCTATTGTTTTTGAAGAATTATTATTATTATTATTATTATTAGGGCCCGAGCACCGTACAGTGCGAGACCCTATTGTTGCCATGTGTCCTATTCTGTGCTTTGTCGCCATTGTGGGAGTAACGTCTCCTGCCGAAGAACCTGTGGAAGGTATTTCGCGGGAACACATGCCCCCGCCCCCCTTGGCCGCTGGCGCGAGGGCCCGTTGAGGCCGCTTGCGTCTTTAATTAGGGCCCGAGCCCTATGGGCGAAGGCCCTATTGTTCTTGTAAGAGTTCACTATTATTATTCTTCCGTCTTCTTCTTCTTCTTCTTCCATCTTCTTCTTCTTCTTTATTTTTCTCCGCTGTTGGGCCATTTTCGGGGCGCTTGCCATGGGCGAAAACGCACGAAATTTGGCACCAGTTCCGAGAATTGCCACCGCTACTCAGAACCAGAAGCCCAAACTTGGCCGGGGCTCAGGGCCTCCATAGCGCCCCCTAAGTCGTTGTGATTTTGGCCTCCCGCATTAAGGTGCCTGGGTGACAGGTAGTTTGTAGTAGTGGCATGCAATTTGGTAGGCATATGTATCTCACTAAGCCGGACAAAAATGTAATGCCAATGCATTAGCCACGCCCAACAGGAAGTGAGGTAATTTCACTTTTGTGCGAAATGCATGGCCACGAAGACGGCGCAACTCCTCCTAGACCGTTCATAGGAATGTCACCAAAATTGATAGACATCATCTACAGACATGTCTGACAAAAGTTACTAAATACGTTTCACGTAGGATAAACCGTTCAGAAGTTATACGTCAATCAATTTTCGATGCATAATTTTACATGCTTAAAAATTCATAACAAATCTTCTGATTGCTCAAAACTGCTCATACTTCACAAGCAAATCACTCATTGGGCTTCTGACATGTTACCCAATTTCTGTGATATTTCGCCACTGGGGGCGCTATTTTTGGGCAAAAATTCCAATCTTTCCTCAATTTTGGTCATACTTCACGGCCACCCTCTTACTACCTCCCATGTCATGTATACCACGTTTTGGAAATTTTCGTCCATGGGGGGCGCTGTTTTTGGCCGACGCAATTGCTCCAAAACGGGTTTTTGGTAAATAATTCCATAATGCTTTTCCTTCACACCACTTCCTTGTGATAGTACGTTGCTGTTGTAGACACTTATTTTTCCAACTCATAATCGCTCATGTACAGCATAGCGCCACCTACTGACATGGGAAAAACCAAAAAATTTATTCTTCAAAAATCTATATCTCATCTTGTATTCACTCAATTGTCATCAAACTTCATACGCAAACTCTTCATAGTTCACCTGACGGCTACGCCAAATTTTGTGCACTTTCGCCCCTGGGGGTGCTGGTTATGGCAAAAATGATATTGCAGCTTCTGATTTGTCAAACTTGCCAAGCCAACTCTTTACAAGACCCTTATTGGGGCGCTTGCCATGGTCGACAACGCACGAAATTTGGCTCCTTTTTCTTAGACTGCCACCGCTACTGAGAACCAGAAGCCCAGATCCAGGCGGGCCTCAGGGCCTCTATAGCGCCCCCTAACTCGTTGTGATTTTGGCCTCCCGCATTAAGGTGCCTGGTTGCCATGTAGTTTGTAGTAGTGGCATGCCATTTGGTATGCATATGTATCTCACTAAGCCGGACAAAAATGTAATGCCAATGCATTAGCCACGCCCAACAGGAAGTGAGGTAATTTCACTTTTGTGCGAAATGCATGGCCTCAAAGACGGCGCAACTCCTCCTAGACCGTTCATAGGAATGTCACCAAAATTGATACACATCATCTACAGACATGGCTGACAAAAGCTACTAAATAGGTTTCACGTAGCATAAACCGTTCAGAAGTTATACGTCAATCAATTTTCAATTCAACATTTTACATGCTTAAAAATTCATAACAAATCTTCTACTTGCTCAAAACTGCTCATACTTCACACGCAGATCACTCATTGGGCTTCTGACATGTTACCCACTTTCTGTGATATTTCGCCACTGGGGGCGCTATTTTTGGGCAAAGATTCCAGTCTTTCCTCAAATTTGGTCAAACTTCACGGCCACCCTCTTCCTACCTCCCATGTCATGTATACCACATTTTGGGAATTTTCGTCCATGGGGGGCGCTGTTTTTGGCCGACGCAATTGCTCCAAAACGGGTTTTTGGTAAATAATTCCATAATGCTTTTCCTTCACACCACTACCTTGTGATAGTCCGTTGCTGTTGTACACACTTATTTTTCCAACTCATAATCGCTCATGTACAGCATAGCGCCACCTACTGACATGGGAAAAACCAAAAAATTTATTCTTCAAAAATCTATATCTCCTCTTCTATTTACTCAATTGTCATCAGACTTCATACGCAAACTCTTCATAGCTCACGTGACATATACGCCAAATTTTGTGCACTTTCGCCACTGGGGGCGCTATTTTTGGGCAAAAGATCCAATCTTTCCTCAAATTTGGTCAAATTTCACGGCCACCCTCTTACTACCTCCCATGTCATGTATACCACATTTTGGGAATTTTCGTCCATGGGGGGCGCTGTTTTTGGCCGACGCATTTGCTCCAAAACGGGTTTTCGGTTAATAATTCCATAATGCTTTTCCTTCACACCACTACCTTGTGATAGTACGCTGCTGTTGTAGACACTTATTTTTCCAACTCATCATCGCTCATGTACAGCATAGCGCCACCTACTGACATGGGAAAAACCAAAAAATTTATTCTTCAAAAATCTATATCTCATCTTCTATTTACTCAATTGTCATCAAACTTCATACGCAAACTCTTCATAGCTCACCTGACATGTACGCCTAATTTTGTGCACTTTCGCCCCTGGGGGTGCTGGTTATGGCAAAAATGATATTGCAGCTTCTGATTTGTCAAACTTGGCAAGCAAACTCTTTACAAGACCCTTATTAGGGCGCTATTATTATTAGGGCCCGAGCACCGTACAGTGCGAGACCCTATCGTTGCCATGTGTCCAATTCTGTTCTTTGTCGCCATTGCGGGAGTAATGTCTCTTGCCGAAGAAGCTGTGGAAGGTATTTCGCGGGGACGCATGCCCCCGCCCCCCTTGGCTGCTGGCGCGAGGGCCCGTCGAGGCCGCTTGCGGCTTTAATTATTCTTCTTCTTTATTTTTCTCCGCTGTTGGGCCATTTTCGGGGCGCTTGCCATGGGCAAAATTTTCTCCGCTGTTGGGCCATTTTCGGGGCGCTTGCCATGGGCGAAAACGCGCGAAATTTGGCAGCACTTCCGAGAATTGCCACCGCTACTCAGAACCAAAAGCCCACACTTGGGCGGGGCTCAGGGCCTCTATAGCGCCCCCTAAGTCGTTGTGATTTTGGCATCCCGCATTAAGGTGCCTGGTTGCCATATAGTTTGTAGTAGTGGCATGTCATTTGGTATGCATATGTATCTCACTAAGCCGGACAAAAATGTAATGCCAATGCATTAGCCACGCCCAACAGGAAGTGAGGTAATTTCACTTTTGTGCGAAATGCATGGCCACGAAGACGGCGCAACTCCTCCTAGACCGTTCATAGGAATGTCACCAAAATTGATAGACTTCATCTACAGACATGGCTGACAAAAGTTACTAAATACGTTTCACGTAGGATAAACCGTTCAGAAGTTATACGTCAATCAATTTTCACTTCAAAATTTTACATGCTAAAAAATTCATAACAAATCTTCTAATTGCTCAACACTGCTCATACTTCACACGCTAATCACTCATTGGGCTTCTGACATGTTACCCAATTTCTGTGATATTTCGCCACTGGGGGCGCTATTTTTGGGCAAAAATTCCAATCTTTCCTCAAATTTGGTCAAACTTCACGGCCACCCTCTTACTACCTCCCATGTCATGTATACCACGTTTTGGAAATTTTCGTCCATGGGGGGGCGCTGTTTTTGGCCGAAGCAATTGCTCCAAAACGGGTTTTTGGTAAATAATTCCATAATGCTTTTCCTTCACACCACTACCTTGTGATAGTCCGTTGCTGTTGTACACACTTATTTTTCCAACTCATAATCGCTCATGTACAGCATAGCGCCACCTACTGACATGGGAAAAACCAAAAAATTTATTCTTCAAAAATCTATATCTCCTCTTCTATTTACTCAATTGTCATCAGACTTCATACGCAAACTCTTCATAGCTCACCTGACATATACGCCAAATTTTGTGCACTTTCGCCACTGGGGGCGCTATTTTTGGGCAAAAGATCCAATCTTTCCTCAAATTTGGTCAAATTTCACGGCCACCCTCTTACTACCTCCCATGTCATGTATACCACATTTTGGGAATTTTCGTCCATGGGGGGCGCTGTTTTTGGCCGACGCATTTGCTCCAAAACGGGTTTTCGGTTAATAATTCCATAATGCTTTTCCTTCACACCACTACCTTGTGATAGTACGCTGCTGTTGTAGACACTTATTTTTCCAACTCATCATCGCTCATGTACAGCATAGCGCCACCTACTGACATGGGAAAAACCAAAAAATTTATTCTTCAAAAATCTATATCTCATCTTCTATTTACTCAATTGTCATCAAACTTCATACGCAAACTCTTCATAGCTCACCTGACATATACGCCAAATTTTGTGCACTTTTGCCCCTGGGGGTGCTGGTTATGGCAAACCCTATTGTTACCATGTGTCCAATTCTGTGCTTTGTCGCCATTGTGGGAGTAATGTCTCTTGCCGAAGAAGCTGTGGAAGGTATTTCGCGGGGACGTATGCCCGCGCCCCCCTTGGCCGCTGGCGCGAGGGCCCGTCGAGGCCGCTTGCGGCTTTAATTAGGGCCCGAGCCCTATGGGCGAAGGCCCTATTGTTCTTGTAAGAGTTCACTATTATTATTCTTCCGTCTTCATCTTCTTCTTTATTTTTCTCCGCTGTTGGGCCATTTTCGGGGCGCTTGCCATGGGCGAAAACACGCGAAATTTGGCGCCACTTCCGAGAATTGCCACCGCTACTCAGAACCAAAAGCCCACACTTGGGCGGGGCTCAGGGCCTCTATAGCGCCCCCTAAGTCGTTGTGATTTTGGCATCCCGCATTAAGGTGCCTGGTTGCCATATAGTTTGTAGTAGTGGCATGCCATTTGGTATGCCTATGTATCTCACTAAGCCGGACAAAAATGTAATGCCAATGCATTAGCCACGCCCAACAGGAAGTGAGGTAATTTCACTTTTGTGTGAAATGCATGGCCACGAAACGGCGCAACTCCTCCTAGACCGTTCATAGGAATGTCACCAAAATTGATACACATCATCTACAGACATGGCTGACAAAAGTTACAAAACACGTTTCACGTAGGATAAACCGTTCAGAAGTTATACGTCAATCAATTTTCACTTCAAAATTATACATGCTAAAAAATTCATAACAAATCTTCTAATTGCTCAACACTGCTCATACTTCACACGCTAATCACTCATTGGGCTTCTGACATGTTACCCAATTTCTGTGATATTTCGCCACTGGGGGCGCTATTTTTGGGCAAAAAATCCAATCTTTCCTCAAATTTGGTCAAACTTCACGGCCACCCTCTTACTACCTCCCATGTCATGTATACCACATTTTGGGAATTTTCGTCCATGGGGGGCACTGTTTTTGGCCCACGCAATTGCTCCAAAACGGGTTTTTGGTAAATAATTCCATAATGCTTTTCCTTCACACCACTACCTTGTGATTGTACGTTGCTGTTGTAGACACTTATTTTTCCAACTCATAATCGCTCATGTACAGCATAGCACCACCTACTGACATGGGAAAAACCAAAAAATTTATTATTCAAAAATCTATATCTCATCTTCTATTTCCTCAATTGTCATCAAACTTCATACGCAAACTCTGCATAGCTCACCTGACATATACGCCAAATTTTGTGCACTTTCGCCCCTGGGGGTGCTGATTATGGCAAAAATGATATTGCAGCTTCTGATTTGTCAAACTTGGCAAGCAAACTCTTTTCAAGACCCTTATTGAGGCGCTTGCCATGGTCGACAACGCACGAAGTGCGAGACCCTATTGTTGCCATGTGTCCAATTCTGTGCTTTGTCGCCATTGTGGGAGTAATGTCTCTTGCCGCAGAAGCTGTGGAAGGTATTTCGCAGGGACGCATGCCCCCGCCCCCCTTGGCCGCTGGCGCGAGGGCCCGTCGAGGCCGCTTGCGGCTTTAATTAGGGCCCGAGCCCTATGGGCGAAGGCCCTATTGTTCTTGTAAGAGTTCACTATTATTATTAGGGCCCGAGCCCTATGGGCGAAGGCCCTATTGTTCTTGTAAGAGTTCACTATTATTATTCTTCCGTCTTCTTCTTCTTCTTCTTCCGTCTTCTTCTTCTTCTTTATTTTTCTCCGCTGTTGGGCCATTTTCGGGGCGCTTGCCATGGGCGAAAACGCACGAAATTTGGCACCAGTTCCGAGAATTGCCACCGCTACTCAGAACCAGAAGCCCAAACTTGGCCGGGGCTCAGGGCCTCCATAGCGCCCCCTAAGTCGTTGTGATTCTGGCCTCCCGCATTAAGGTGCCTGGTTGCCATATAGTTTGTAGTAGTGGCATGCCATTTGGTACGCATATGTATCTCACTAAGCCGGACAAAAATGTAATGCCAATGCATTAGCCACGCCCAACAGGAAGTGAGGTAATTTCACTTTTGTGCGAAATGCATGGCCACGAAGACGGCGCAACTCCTCCTAGACCGTTCATAGGAATGTCACCAAAATTGATACACGTCATCTACAGACGTGGCTGACAAAAGTTACTAAATACGTTTCACGTAGGATCAACCGTTCAGAAGTTATACGTCAATCAATTTTCACTTCAAAATTTTACATGCTTAAAAATTCATAACAAATCTTCTAATTGCTCAAAACTGCTCATACTTCACATGCAAATCACTCATTGGGCTTCTGACATGTTACCCAATTTCTGTGATATTTCGCCACTGGGGGCGCTATTTTTGGGCAAAAAATCCAATCTTTCCTCAAATTTGGTGAAACTTCACGGCCACCCTCTGACTACCTCCCATGTCATGTACACCACATTTTGGGAATTTTCGTCCATGGGGGGCGCTGTTTTTGGCCGACGCAGTTGCTCCAAAACGGGTTTTTGGTAAATAATTCCATAATGCTTTTCCTTCACACCACTACCTTGTGATAGTACGTTGCTGTTGTAGACACTTATTTTCCCATCTCATAATCGCTCATTTACAGCATAGCGCCACCTACTGACATGGGAAAAACCAACAAATTTATTCTTCAAAAATCTATATCTCATCATCTATTTACTCAATTGTCATCAAACTTCATACACAAACTCTTCATAGCTCACCTGACATATACGCCAAGGCGGGCCTCAGGGCCTCTATAGCGCCCCCTAATGTGTTGTGGTTTTTGCCTCTCGCATTAAGGTGCCTGCTTGGCATATAGTTTCTAGTTATTATTATTATTATTAGGGCCCGAGCACCGTACAGTGCGAGACCCTATTGTTTTTGAAGGATTATTATTAGGGCCCGAGCCCTATAGGGCGAAGGCCCTATTGTTCTTGTAAGAGTTCACTATGATTAGGGCGCGAGCCCTATAGGGCGAAGGCCCTATTGTTCTTGTAAGAGTTCACTATTATTATTCTTCCTTCTTCTTCCTCTTCTTCTTCTTCTTCTTCTTTATTTTTCTCCGCTGTTGGGCCATTTTCGGGGCGCTTGCCATGGGCGAAAACGCACCAAATTTGGCACCAGTTCCGAGAATTGCCACCGCTACTCAGAACCAAAAGCCCAAACTTGGCCGGGGCTCAGGGCCTCTATAGCGCCCCCTAAGTCGTTGTGATTTTGGTCTCCCGCATTAAGGTGCCTGGTTGCCATGTAGTTTGTAGTAGTGGCATGCCATTTGGTAGGCATATGTATGTCACTAAGCCGGACAAAAATGTCATGCCAATGCATTAGCCACGCCCAACAGGAAGTGAGGTAATCTCACTTTTGTGCGAAATGCATGGCCACGAAGACGGCGCAACTCCTCCTAGACCGTTCATAGGAATGTCACCAAAATTGATACACATCATCTACAGACATGGCTGACAACAGGTACTAAATACGTTTCACGTAGGATTAACCGTTCAGAAGTTATACGTCAATCAATTTTCGATGCAAAATTTTACATGCTTAAAAATTCATAACAAATCTTCTGATTGCTCAAAACTGCTCATACTTCACACGCAAATCACTCATTGGGCTTCTGACATGTTACCCAAATTCTGTGATATTTCGCCACTGGGGGCGCTATTTTTGGGCAAAAAATCCAATCTTTCCTCAAATTTGGTCAAACTTCACGGCCACCCTCTTACTACCCCCCATGTCATATATACCACATTTTGGGAATTTTCGTCCATGGGGGGCGCTGTTTTTGGCCGACGCAATTGCTCCAAAACGGGTTTTTGGTAAATAATTCCATTATGCTTTCCCTTCACACCACTACCTTGTGATAGTACGTTGCTGTTGTAGACACTTTTTTTTCCAACTCATAATCGCTCATGTACAGCATAGCGCCACCTACTGACATGGGAAAAACCACAAAATTTATTCTTCAAAAATCTATATCTCATCTTCTATTTACTCAATTGTCATCAAACTTCATACCCAAACTCTTCATAGCTCACCTGACATATACGCCAAATTTTGTGCACTTTCGCCCCTGGGGGTGCTGGTTATGGCAAAAATGATATTGCAGCTTCTGACTTGTCAAACTTGGCAAGAAAACTCTTTACAAGACCCTTATTGGGGCGCTTGCCATGGTCAACAACGCACGAAATTTGGCTCCTTTTTCTTAGACTGCCACCGCTACTGAGAACCAGAAGCCCAGATCCAGGCGTGCCTCAGGGCCTCTTTAGCGCCCCCTAAGTCGTTGTGATTTTGGCCTCCCGCATAAAGGTGCCTGGGTGCCATGTAGTTTGTAGTAGTGGCATGCCATTTGGTACGCATATGTATCTCACTAAGCCGGACAAATATGTAATGCCAATGCATTAGCCACGCCCAACAGGAAGTGAGGTCATTTCACTTGTGTGCGAAATGTATGGCCACGAAGACGGAGCAACTCCTCCTAGGCCGTTCATAGGAATGTCACCAAAATTGATAGACGTCATCTACAGACATGGCTGACAAAAGTTCCTAAATACGTTTCACGTAGGATAAGCCGTTCAGAAGTTATACATCAATCAATTTTCAATGCAAAATTTTACATGCTTAAAAATTCATAACAAATCTTCTAATTGCTCAAAACTCCTCATTCTTCACAGGCAAATCACTCATTGGGCTTCTGACATGCTCCCCAATTTCTGTGATATTTCGCCACTGGGGGCGCTATTTTTGGGCAAAAAATCCAATCTTTCCTCAAATTTGGTCAAACTTCACGGCCACCCTCTTACTACCTCCCATGTCATGTATACCACATTTTGGGAATTTTCGTCCATGGGGGGCGCTGTTTTTGGCCGACGCAATTGCTCCAAAACGGGTTTTTGGTAAATAATTCCATAATGCTTTTCCTTCACACCAATACCTTGTGATAGTATGTTGCTGTTGTAGACACTTATTTTTCCAACTCATAATCGCTCATGTACAGCATAGCGCCACCTACTGACATGGGAAAAACCAAAACATTTATTCTTCAAAAATCAATATCTCATCTTCTATTTACTTAATCTTGATCAAACTTGATAGGCACACTCTTAACAGGTGAACTGACATATCTCCCAAATTTTGTGAACTTTTGCCACTGGGGGCGCTGTTTTCAGGCAACAATTTATATCTCGGCTTCTGATTGGTCAAACTTGATCAAACTTGAAACAACAACTCTTCATAGGTCCCTTGACAGGTATACCAAATTTGGTGAACTTTCACCACTGGGGGCGCTCATTGCGCTGTAGCAGTTCAGGAGAGGTGTTTACAATCATGAGGCACCAGGAGTATGTTGTTTTGTTTGCCTTAAACACACATGACTTGTGGGGGATGGGTAGGCAGTCGGGAGCAAGTGTTGTAGCGTTACATACGGACTAATAGATGTCTAACAGAAGACAATCCTATGTAGCTATAGCTTGGTGACTGATGAGGTAAATACATTAATTTGGTTGGAAAGCCATGGCATAAAATGTTCTGTCCATGACAACATCTCAGCGCACCGTGTACTCTGTGTCCAATTCTGTGCTTTGTCGCCATTGTGGGAGTAATGTCTCTTGCCGAAGAAGCTGTGGAAGGTATTTCGCGGGGGCGCATGCGCCCTCCCCCCTTGGCCGCTGGCGCGAGGGCCCGTCGAGGCCGCTTGCGGCTTTAATTAGGGCCCGAGCCCTATGGGCGAAGGCCCTATTGTTCTTGTAAGAGTTCACTATTATTATTCTTCCGTCTTCTTCTTCTTCTTCTTCTTCCGTCTTCTTCTTCTTCTTTATTTTTCTCCGCTGATGGGCCATTTTCGGGGCGCTTGCCATGGGCGAAAACGCACGAAATTTGGCACCAGTTCCGAGAATTGCCACCGCTACTCAGAACCAGAAGCCCAAACTTGGCCGGGGCTCAGGGCCTCCATAGCGCCCCCTAAGTCGTTGTGATTTTGGCCTCCCGCTTTAAGGTGCCTGGTTGCCATATAGTTTGTAGTACTGGCATGCCATTTGGTACGCATATGTATCTCACTAAGCCGGACAAAAATGTAATGCCAATGCATTTGCCACGCCCAACAGGAAGTGAGGTAATTTCACTTTTGTGCGAAATGCATGGCCACGAAGACGGCGCAACTCCTCCTAGACCGTTCATAGGAATGTCACCAAAATTGATACACATCATCTACAGGCATGCCTGACAAAAGTTACTAAATACGTTTCACGTAGGATAAACCGTTCAGACGTTATATGTCAATCAATTTTCAATGCAAAATTTTACATGCTTAAAAATTCATAACAAATCTTCTAATTGCTCAAAACTGCTCAGACTTCACACGCAAATCAATCATTGGGCTTCTGACATGTTACCCAATTTCTGTGATATTTCGCCACTGGGGGCGCTATTTTTGGGCTAAAATTCCAATCTTTCCTCAAACTTGGTCATACTTCACGGCCACCCTCTTCCTACCTCCCATGTCATGTATACCACATTTTGGGTATTTTCGTCCATGGGGGGTGCTGTTCTTGGCCGACGCAATTGCTCCAACACGGGTTTTTGGTAAATAATTCCATAATGCTTTTCCTTCACACCACTACCTTGTGAAAGTTCGTTGCTGTTGTAGACACTTATTTCTCCAACTCATAATCGCTCATGTACAGCATAGCGCCACCTACTGACATGGGAAAAACCAAAAAATTTATTCTTCAAAAATCTATATCTCATCTTCTATTTACTCAATTGTCATCAAACTTCATACGCAAACTCTTCATAGCTCACCTGACATGTACGCCAAATTTTGTGCACTTTCGCCCCTGGGGGTGCTGGTTATGGCAGAAATGATATTGCACCTTCTGCTTTGTCAAACTTGGCAAACAAACTCTTTACAGGACCCTTATTGGGGCGCTTGCCATGGTCGACAACGCACGAAATTTGGCTCCTTTTTCTTAGACTGCCACCGCTACTGAGACCCAGAAGCCCAGATCCAGGCCGGCCTCAGGGCCTCTATAGAGGCCTCAGGGCCTCAGGCCTCAGGGCCTCTTTTCATTATTATTAGGGCCCGAGCCCTATGGGCGAAGGCCCTATTGTTCTTGTAAGAGTTCACTATTATTATTCTTCCGTCTCTTCTTCTTCTTCTTCTTTATTTTTCTCCGCTTTTGGGCCATTTTCGGGGCGCTTGCCATGGGCGAAAACGCGCGAAATTTGGCGCCACTTCCGAGAATTGCCACCGCTACTCAGAACCAAAAGCCCAGATCCAGGCGGGCCTCAGGGCCTCTATAGCGCCCCCTAACTCGTTGTGATTTTGGCCTCCCGCTTTAAGGTGCCTGGTTGCCATGTAGTTTGTAGTAGTGGCATGCCATTTGGTACGCGTATGTATCTCACTAAGCCGGACAAAAATGTAATGCCAATGCATTAGCCACGCCCAACAGGAAGTGAGGTAATTTCACTTTTGTGCGAAATGCATGGCCACGAAGACGGCGCAACTCCTCCTAGACCGTTCATAGGAATGTCACCAAAATTGATACACATCATCTACAGACACGGCTGACAAAAGTTACTAAATAAGTTTCACGTAGCATAAACCGTTCAGAAGTTATACATCAATCAATTTTCAATGCAAAATTTTACATGCTTAAAAACTCATTACAAATCTTCTAATTGCTCAAAACTGCTCATACTTCACACGCAAATCCCGCATTGGGCTTCTGACATGTTACCCAATTTCTGTGATATTTCGCCACTGGGGGCGCTATTTTTGGGCAAAAAATCCAATCTTTCCTCAAATTTGGTCAAACTTCACGGCCACCCTCTTACTACCTCCCATGTCATGTATTCCTCATTTTGGGAATTTTCGTCCATGGGGGGCGCTGTTTTTGGCCGACGCAATTGCTCCAAAACGGGTTTTTGGTAAATAATTCCATAATGCTTTTCCTTCACACCACTACCTTGTGATAGTGCGTTGCTGTTGTAGACACTCATTTCTCCAACTCATAATCGCTCATGTACAGCATAGCGCCACCTACTGACATGGGAAAAACCAAAAAATTTATTCTTCAAAAATCTATATCTCATCTTCTATTTACTCAATTGTCATCAAACTTCATACGCAAACTCTTCATAGCTCACCTGACATATACGCCAAATTTTGTGCACTTTCGCCCCTGCGGGTGCTGGTTATGGCACAAATGATATTGCAGCTTCTGATTTGTCAAACTTGGCAAGCAAACTCTTTACGGTATTTCGCGGGGACGCATGCCGCCACCCCCCCTGGCCGCTGGCGCGAGGGCCCGTCGAGGCCGCTTGCGGCTTTAATTCTTCTTCTTCTTTATTTTTCTCCGCTGTTGGGCCATTTGCGGGGCGCTTGCCATGGGCGAAAACGCGCGAAATTTGGCGCCACTTCCGAGAATTGCCACCGCTACTCAGAACCAAAAGCCCACACTTGGCCGGGGCTCAGGGCCTCTATAGCGCCCCCTTAGTCGTTGTGATTTTGGCATCCCGCATTAAGGTGCCTGGTTGCCATATAGTTTGTAGTAGTGGCAAGCCATTTGGTACGCATATGTATCTCACTAAGCCGGTCAAAATTGTATTGCCGATGCATTAGCCACGCCCAACAGGAAGTGAGGTAATTTTACTTTTGTGTGAAATGCATGGCCACGAAGACGGCGCAACTCCTCCTAGACCGTTCATAGGAATGTCACCAAAATTGATACACATCATCTACAGACATGGCTGACAAAAGTTACTAAATACGTTTCACGTAGGATAAACCGTTCAGAAGTTATACGTCAATCAATTTTCACTTCAAAATTTTACATGCTAAAAAATTCATAACAAATCTTCTAATTGCTCAACACTGCTCATACTTCACACGCTAATCTCTCATTGGGCTTCTGACATGTTGTCCAATTTCTGTGATATTTCGCCACTGGGGGCGCTATTTTTGGGCAAAAATTCCAATCTTTCCTCAAATTTGGTAAAACTTCATGGCCACCCTCTTACTACCTCCCATGGCATGTATACCACATTTTGGGAATTTTCGTCCATGGGGGGCGCTGTTTTTGGCCGACGCAATTTCTCCAAAACGGGTTTTTGGTAAATAATTCCATAATGCTTTTCCTTCACACCACTACCTTGTGATAGTGCGTTGCTGTTGTGGACACTTATTTTTCCATCTCATAATCACTCATGTACAGCATAGCGCCACCTACTGACATGGGAAAAACCAAAAAATTTATTCTTCAAAAATCTATATCTCATCTTCTGTTTACTCAATTGTCATCAAACTTCATTCGCAAACTCTTCATAGCTCACCTGACATGTATGCCAAATTTTGTGCACTTTCGCCCCTGGGGGTGCTGGTTATGGCAGAAATGATATTGCAGCTTCTGATTTGTCAAACTTGGCAAGCAAACTCTTTACAAGACCCTTTTTGGGGCGCTTGCCATGGTCGACATCGCACGAAATTTGGCTCCTTTTTCTTTGACTCCCACCGCTACTGAGAACCAGAAGCCCAGATCCAGGCGGGCCTCAGGGCCTCTATAGCGCCCCCTAACTCATTGTGATTTTGGCCTCCCGCATTAAGGTGCCTGGTTGCCATGTAGTTTGTAGTAGTGGCATGCCATTTGGTACGCATATGTATCTCACTAAGCCGGACAAAAATGTAATGCCAATGCATTAGCCACGCCCAACAGGAAGTAAGGTAATTTCACTTTTGTGCGAAATGCATGGCCACGAAAACGGCGCAACTCCTCCTAGACCGTTCATAGGAATGTCACCAAAATTGATACACATCATCTACAGACATGGCTGACAAAAGTTCCTAAATACGTTTCACGTAGAATAAACCGTTCAGAAGTTATACGTCAATCAATTTTCAATGCAAAATTTTACATGCTTAAAAATTCATAACATATCTTCAAATTGCTCAAACTGCTCATACTTCACACGTAAATCACTCATTGGGCTTCTGACATGTTACCCAATTTCTGTGATATTTCGCCACTGGGGGCGCTATTTTTGGGCAAAAAATCCAATCTTTACTCAAATTTGGTCAAACTTCACGGCCACCCTCTTACTGCCTCCCATGTCATGTACACCTCATTTTGGGAATTTTCGTCCATAGGGGGCGCTGTTTTTGGCCAACGCAATTGCTCCAAAACAGGTTTTTGGTAAATAATTCCATAATGCTTCTCCTTCACACCACTACCTTGTGATAGTACGTTGCTGTTGTAGACACTTATTTTTCCAACTCATAATCGCTCATGTGCAGCATAGCGCCACCTACTGACATGGTAGAAACCAAAAAATTTATTCTTCAAAAATCAATATCTCATCTTCTATTTTCTCAATCTTGATCAAACTTGATACGCACACTCTTAACAGGTCACCTGACATATGTGCCAAATTTTGTGAACTTTTGCCACTGGGGGCGCTGTTTTCAGGCAACAATTTATATCTCGGCTTCTGATTGGTCAAACTTGATCAAACTTTACAAAACAACTCTTCATAGGTCCCTTGACATGTATACCAAATTTGGTGAACTTTCACCACTGGGGGCGCTCATTGCGCTGTAGCAGTTGCAGGAGAGGTGTTTACAATCATGAGGCACCAGGAGTATGTTGTTTTGGTTGCCTTAAACACACATGACTTGTGGACCACTGGGGGCGCTCATTGCACTGTAGCAGTTGCAGGAGAGGTGTTTACAATCATGAGGCACCAGGAGTATGTTGTTTTGGTTGCCTTAAACACACATGACTTGTGGGGAATGGGTAGGCAGTCGGGAGCAAGTGTTGTAGCGTTACATACAGACTAATAGATGTCTAACAGAAGACAATCCTATGTAGCTATAGCTTGGTGACTGATGAGGTAAATACATTAATTTGGTTGGGAAGCCATGGCATAAAATGTTCTGTCCATGACAACATCTCAGCGCACCGTGTACTCTGTGTCCAATTCTGTGCTTTGTCACCATTGTGGGAGTAATGTCTCTTGCCAAAGAAGCTGTGGAAGGTATTTCGCGGGGACGCATGCCCCCGCCCCCCTTGGCCGCTGGCGCGAGGGCCCGTCGAGGCCGCTTGCGGCTTTAATTATTCTTCCGTCTTCTTTATTTTTCTCCTCTGTTGGGCCATTTTCGGGGCGCTTTCCATGGGTGAAAACGCACCAAATTTGGCACCAGTTCCGAGAATTGCCACCGCTACTCAGAACCAAAAGCCCAAACTTGGCCGGGGCTCAGGGCCTCTATAGCGCCCCCTAAGTCGTTGTGATTTTGGCCTCCCGCATTAAGGTGCCTGGTTGCCGTGTAGTTTGTAGTAGTGGCATGCCATTTGGTACGCATATGTATCTCACTAAGCCGGACAAAAATGTAATGCCAATGCATTAGCCACGCCCAACAGGAAGTGAGGTAATTTCACTTTTGTGCGAAATGCATGGCCACGAAGACAGCGCAACTCCTCCTAGACCGTTCATAGGAATGTCACCAAAATTGATACACATCATCTACAGACATGGCTGACAAAAGTTACTAAATAGGTTTCACGTAGCATAAACCGTTCAGAAGTTATACGTCAATCAATTTTCGATGCAAAATTTTACATGCTTAAAAATTCATAACAAATCTTCTAATTGCTCAAAACTGCTCATACTTCACACGCAAATCACTCATTGGGCTTCTGACATGTTACCCAAATTCTGTGATATTTCGCCACTGGGGGCGCTATTTTTGGGCAAAAAATCCAATCTTTCCTCAAATATGGTCAAACTTCACGGCCACCCTCTTAATACCTCCCATGTCATGTCTACCACATTTTGGGAATTTTCGTCCATGGGGGGCGCTGTTTTTGGCCAACGCAATTGCTCCAAAACGGGTTTTTGGTAAATTATTCCATAATGCTTTCCCTTCACACCACTACCTTGTGATAGTACGTTGCTGTTGTAGACACTTATTTTTCCAACTCATAATCGCTCATGTACAGCATAGCGCCACCTACTGACATGGGAAAAACCAAAACATTTTTTCTTCAAAAATCAATATCTCATCTTCTATTTAGTCAATCTTGATCAAACTTGATACGCACACTCTTAACAGGTCACCTGACATATCTCCCAAATTTTGTGACCTTTTGCCACTGGGGGCGCTGTTTTCAGGCAACATTTTATATTTCGGCTTCTGATGGGTCAAACTTGATCAAACTTGACAAAACAACTCTTCATAGGTCCCTTGACATGTATACCAAATTTGGTGAACTTTCACCACTGGGGGCGCTCATTGAGCTGTAGCAGTTGCAGGAGAGGTGTTTACAATCATGAGGCACCAGGAGTATGTTGTTTTGGTTGCCTTAAACACACATGACTTGTGGGGAATGGGTAGGCAGTCGGGAGCAAGTGTTGTAGCGTTACATACAGACTAATAGATGTCTCACAGAAGACATTCCTATGTAGCTATAGCTTGGTGACTGATGAGGTAAATACATTAATTTGGTTGGGAAGCCATGGCATAAAATGTTCTGTCCATGACAACATCTCAGCGCACCGTGTACTCTCTGTCCGATTCTGTGCTTTGTCGCCATTGTGGGAGTAATGTCTCTTGCCGAAGAAGCTGTGGAAGGTATTTCGCGGGGACGCATGACCCCGCCCCCCTTGGCCGCTGGCGCGAGGGCCCGTCGAGGCCGCTTGCGGCTTTAATTATTCTTCCGTCTTCTTCTTCTTCTTCTTCCGTCTTCTTCTTCTTCTTTATTTTTCTCCGCTGTTGGGCCATTTTCGGGGCGCTTGCCATGGGCGAAAACGCACGAAATTTGGCACCAGTTCCGAGAATTGCCACCGCTACTCAGAACCACAAGCCCAAACTTGGCCGGGGCTCAGGGCCTCCATAGCGCCCCCTAAGTCGTTTTGATTTTGGCCTCCCGCATTAAGGTGCCTGGGTGCCAGGTAGTTTGTAGTAGTGGCATGCAATTTGGTAGGCATATGTATCTCACTAAGCCGGACAAAAATGTAATGCCAATGCATTAGCCACGCCCAACAGGAAGTGAGGTAATTTCACTTTTGTGCGAAATGCATGGCCACGAAGACGGCGCAACTCCTCCTAGACCGTTCATAGAAATGCCACCAAAATTGATACACATCATCTACACACATGGCTGACAAAAGTTACTAAATACGTTTCACGTAGGATTAACCGTTCAGAAGTTGTACGTCAATCAATTTTCGATGAAAAATTTTACATGCTTAAAAATTCATAACAAATCTTCTGATTGGTCAAAAGTGCTCATACTTCACATGCACATCACTCATTGGGCTTCTGACATGTTACCCAATTTCTGTGATATTTCGCAACTGGGGGCGCTAATTTTGGGCAAAAATTCCAATCTTTCCTCAATTTTGGTCAAACTTCACGGCCACCCTCTTACTACCTCCCAAGTCATGTATACCACGTTTTGGAAATTTTCGCCCATGGGGGGCGCTGTTTTTGGCCGACGCAATTGCTCCAAAACGGGTTTTTGGTAAATAATTCCATAATGCTTTTCCTTCACACCACTTCCTTGTGATAGTACGCTGCTGTTGTAGACACTTATTTTTCCAACTCATAATCGCTCATGTACAGCATAGCGCCACCTACTGACATGGGAAAAACCAAAAAATTTATTCTTCAAAAATCTATATCTCATCTTCTATTTACTCAATTGTCATCAAACTTCATACGCAAACTCTTCATAGCTCACCTGAAGTCTATGCCAAATTTTGTGCACTTTTGCCCCTGGGGGTGCTGGTTATGGCAAAAATGATATTGCAGCTTCTGATTTGTCAAACTTGCCAAGCCAACTCTTTACAAGACCCTTATTGGGGCGCTTGCCATGGTCGACAATGCACGAAATTTGGCTCCTTTTTCTTAGACTGCCACCGCTACTGAGAACCAGAAGCCCAGATCCAGGCGGGCCTCAGGGCCTCTATAGCGCCCCCTAACTCGTTGTGATTTTGGCCTCCCGCATTAAGGTGCCTGGTTGCCATGTAGTTTGTAGTAGTGGCATGCCATTTGGTATGCATATGTTTCTCACTAAGCCGGACAAAAATGTAATGCCAATGCATTAGCCACGACCAACAGGAAGTGAGGTAATTTCACTTTTGTGCGAAATGCATGGCCTCGAAGACGGCGCAACTCCTCCTTGACCGTTCATAGAAATGTCACCAAAATTGATACACGTCATCTACAGACATGGCTGACAAAAGTTACTAAATAGGTTTCACGTAGCATAAACCGTTCAGAAGTTATACATCAATCAATTTTCAATGCAACATTTTACATGCTTAAAAATTCATAACAATTCTTCTACTTGCTCAAAACTGCTCATACTTCTCAGGCAGATCAGTCATTGGGCTTCTGACATGTTACCCACTTTCTGTGATATTTCGCCACTGGGGGCGCTATTTTTGGGCAAAAATTCCAGTCTTTCCTCAAATTTGGTCAAACTTCATTGCCACCCTCTTCCTACCTCCCATGTCATGTATACCACATTTAAGGAATTTTCGTCCATGGGGGGCACTGTTTTTGGCCGACGCAATTGCTCCAAAATGGGTTTTTGGTAAATAATTCCATAATGCTTTTCCTTCACACGACTACCTTGTGATAGTGCGTTGCTGTTGTAGACACTTATTTTTCCAACTCATACTCGCTCATGTACAGCATAGCGCCACCTACTGACATGGGAAAAACCAAAAGTTTTATTCTTCAAAAATCTATATCTCATCTTCTATTTACTCAATTGTCATCAAACTTCATACGCAAACTCTTCATAGCTCACATGACATGTACGCCTAATTTTGTGCACTTTCGCCCCTGGGGGTGCTGGTTATGGCAAAAATGATATTGCAGCTTCTGATTGGTTAAACTTGGCAAGCAAACTCTTTACAAGACCCTTATTAGGGCGCTATTATTATTAGGGCCCGAGCACCGTACAGTGCGCGACCCTATCCCTGCCATGTGTCCAATTCTGTTCTTTGTCGCCATTGCGGGAGTAATGTCTCTTGCCGAAGAAGCTGTGGAAGGTATTTCGCGGGGACGCATGCCCCCGCCTCCCTTGGCCTCTGGCGCGAGGGCCCGTCGAGGCCGCTTGCGGCTTTAATTAGGGCCCGAGCCCTATGGGCGAAGGCCCTATTGTTCTTGTAAGAGTTCACTATTATTATTCTTCCGTCTTCTTCTTTATTTTTCTCCGCTGTTGGGCCATTTTATTGTTCTTGTAAGAGTTCACTATTATTATTCTTCCGTCTTCTTCTTTATTTTTCTCCGCTGTTGGGCCATTTTCGGGGCACTTGCCATGGGCGAAAACGCACGAAATTTGGCATCACTTCCGAGAATTGCCACCGCTACTCAGAACCAAAAGCCCAAACTTGGCCGGGGATCAGGGCCTCTATAGCGCCCCCTAACTCATTGTGATTTTTGCCTCCCGCATTAAGGTGCCTGGTTGCCATATAGTTTGTAGTAGTGGCATGCCATTTGGTACGCATATGTATCTCACTAAGCCGGACAAAAATGTAATGCCAATGCATTAGCCACGCCCAACAGGAAGTGAGGTAATTTCACTTTTGTGCGAAATGCATGGCCACGAAGACGGCGCAACTCCTCCTAGACCGTTCATAGGAATGTCACCAAAATTGATACACATCATCTACAGACATGGCTGACAAAAGGTACTAAATACGTTTCACGTAGGATAAACCGTTCAGAAGTTATACGTCAATCAATTTTCACTTCAAAATTTTACATGCTTAAAAATTCATAACAAATCTTCTAATTGCTCAAAACTGCTCATACGTCACACGCAAATCACTCATTGGGATTCTGACATGTTACCCAATTTCTGTGATATTTCGCCACTGGGGGCGCTATTTTTGGGCAAAAAATCCAATCTTTCCTCAAATTTGGTCAAACTTCACGGCCACCCTCTTACTACCTCCCATGTCATGTATACCACATTTTGGGAATTTTCGTCCATGGGGGGCGCTGTTTTTGGCCGACGCAATTGCTCCAAAACGGGTTTTTGGTAAATTATTCCATAATGCTTTCCCTTCACACCACTACCTTGTGATAGTACGTTGCTGTTGTAGACACTTATTTTTCCAACTCATATTCGCTCATGTACAGCATAGCGCCACCTACTGACATGGGAATAACCAAAAAATTTATTCTTCAAAAATCAATATCTCATCTTCTATTTACTCAATTGTCATCAAACTTCATACGCACACTCTTAACAGGTCACCTGACATATCTCCCAAATTTTGTAAACTTTTGCCACTGGGGGCGCTGTTTTCAGGCAACATTTTATATCTCGGCTTCTGATTGGTCAAACTTGACACAACAACTCTTCATAGGTCCTTTGACATGTATACCAAATTTGGTGAACTTTCACCACTGGGGGCGCTCATTGCGCTGTATCAGTTGCGGGAGAGTTGTTTACAATCATGAGGCACCAGGAGTATGTTGTTTTGGTTGCCTTAAACACACATCACTTGTGGGGAATGGGTAGGCAGTCGGGAGCAAGTGTTGTAGCGTTACATACAGACTAATAGATGTCTAACAGAAGACAATCCTATGTAGCTATAGCTTGGTGACTGAGGAGGTAAATACATTAATTTGGTTGGGGAGCCATGGCATAAAATTTTCTGTCCATGACAACATCTCAGCGCACCATGTACTCTGTGCCCAATTCTGTGCTTTGTCGCCTTTGTGGGAGTAATGTCTCTTGCCGAAGAAGCTGTGGAAGGTATTTCGCGGGGACGCATGCCCCCGCCCCCCTTGGCCGCTGGCGCGAGGGCCCGTCGAGGCCGCTTGCGGCTTTAATTAGGGCCCGAGCCCTATAGGGCGAAGGCCCTATTGTTCTTGTAAGAGTTCACTATTATTATTCTTCCGTCTTCTTCTTCCGTCTTCTTCTTCTTCTTTATTTTTCTCCGCTGTTGGGCCATTTTCGGTGCGCTTGCCATGGGCGAAAACGCACGAAATTTGGCACCAGTTCCGAGAATTGCCACCGCTACTCAGAACCAAAAGCCCAAACTTGGCCGGGGCTCAGGGCCTCTTTAGCGCCCCCTAAGTCGTTGTGATTTTGGCCTCCCGCATTAAGGTGCCTGGTTGCCATATAGTTTGTAGTAGTGGCATGCCATTTGGTGTGCATATGTATCTCACTAAGCCGGACAAAAATGTAATGCCAATGCATTAGCCACGCCCAACAGGAAGTGAAGTAATTTCACTTTTGTGCGAAATGCATGGCCACGAAAACGGCGCAACTCCTCCTAGACTGTTCATGGGAATGTCACCAAAATTGATACACATCATCTACAGACATGGCTGACAAAAGTTACTAAATACGTTTCACGTAGGATAAACCGTTCAGAAGTTATACGTCAATCAATTTTCACTTCAAAATTTTACATGCTAAAAAATTCATAACAAATCTTCTAATTGCTCAAAACTGCTCATACTTCACACGCAAATCACTCATTGGGCTTCTGACAAGTTACCCAATTTCTGTGATATTTCGCCACTGGGGGCGCTATTGTTGGGCAAAAAATCCAATCTTTCCTCAAATTTGGTCAAACTTCACGGCCACCCTCTTACTACCTCCCATGTCATGTATACCGCATTTTGGGCATTTTCGTCCATGGGGGGCGCTGTTTTTGGCCGACGCAATTGCTCCAAAACGGGTTTTTGGTAAATAATTCCATAATGCTTTTCCTTCACACCACTACCTTGTGATAGTGCGTTCCTGTTGTAGACACTTATTTTTCCAACTCATAATCGCTCATGTACAGCATAGCGCCACCTTCTGACATGGGAAAAACCAAAAAATTTATTCTTCAAAAATCTATATCTCATCTTCTATTTACTCAATTGTCATCAAACTTCATAGGCAAACTCTTCATAGCTCACCTGACATGTACGCCAAATTTTGTGCACTTTCGCCCCTGGGGGTGCTGGTTATGGCGGAAATGATATTGCAGCTTCTGATTTGTCAAACTTGGCAAGCAAACTCTTTTCAAGACCCTTATTGGGGCGCTTGCCATGGTCGACAACGCACGAAATTTGGCTCCTTTTTCTTAGACTGCCACCGCTACTGAGAACCAAAAGCCCAGATCTAGGCGGGCCTCAGGGCCTCTATAGCGCCCCCTAACTCATTGTGATTTTGGCCTCCAGCTTTAAGGTGCCTGGTTGCCATGTAGTTTGTAGTAGTGGCATGCCATTTGGTACGCATATGTATCTCACTAGGCCGGACAAAAATGTAATGCCAATGCATTAGCCACGCCCAACAGGAAGTGAGGTAATTTCACTTTTGTGCGAAATGCATGGCCACGAAGACGGCGCAACTCCTCCTAGACCGTTCATAGGAATGTCACCAAAATTGATACACATCATCTACAGACATGGCTGACAAAAGTTCCTAAATACGTTTCACGTAGCGTAAACCGTTCAGAAGTTATACGTCAATCAATTTTCAATGCAAAATTTTACATGCTTAAAAATTCATAACAGATCTTCTAATTGCTCAAAACTGCTCATACTTCACACGCAAATCCCTTATTGGGCTTCTGACATGTTACCCAATTTCTGTGATATTTCGCCACTGGGGGCGCTATTTTTGGGAAAAAAATCCAATCTTTCCTCAAATTTGGTCAAACTTCACGGCCACCCTCTTACTACCTCCCATGTCATGTATACCACGATAGTGCGTTGCTGTTGTAGACACTTATTTTTCCAACTCATAATCGCTCATGTACAGCATAGCGCCACCTACTGACATGGGAAAAACCAAAAAATTTATTCTTCAAAAATCTATATCTCTTCTTCTATTTACTCAATTGTCATCAAACTTCATAGGCAAACTCTTCATAGCTCACCTGACACATACGCCAAATTTTGTTCACTTTCGCCCCTGGGGGTGCTGGTTATGGCACAAATGATATTGCAGCTTCTGATTTGTCAAACTTGGCAAGCAAACTCTTTACGGTATTTCGCGGGGACGCATGCACCCGCCCCCCCTGGCCGCTGGCGCGAGGGCCCGTCGAGGCCGCTTGCGGCTTTAATTAGGGCCCGAGCCCTATAGGGCGAAGGCCCTATTGTTCTTGTAAGAGTTCACTATTATTATTCTTCCGTCTTCTTCTTCTTCTTTATTTTTCTCCGCTGTTGGGCCATTTTCGGGGCGCTTGCCATGGGCGAAAACGCACCAAATTTGGCACCAGTTCCGAGATTTGCCACCGCTACTCAGAACCAAAAGCCCAAACTTGGCCGGGGCTCAGGGCCTCTATAGCGCCCCCTAAGTCGTTGTGATTTTGGCCTCCCGCATTAAGGTGCCTGGGTGCCGTGTAGTTTGTAGTAGTGGCATGCCATTTGGTAGGCATATGTATCTCCCTAAGCCGGACAAAAATGTAATGCCAATGCATTAGCCACGCCCAACAGGAAGTGAGGTAATTTCACTTTTGTGCGAAATGCATGGCCACGAAGACGGCGCAACTCCTCCTAGACCGTTCATAGGAATGTCACCAAAATTAATACACATCATCTACAGACATGGCTGACAAAAGTTACTAAATACGTTTCACGTAGGATTAACCGTTCAGAAGTTATACGTCAATCAATTTCCGATGCAAAATTTTACATGCTTAAAAATTCATAACAAATCTTCTGATTGCTCAAAACTGCTCATACTTCACAGGCAAATCACTCATTGGGCTTCTGACATGTTACCCAATTTCTGTGACATTTCGCCACTGGGGGCGCTATTTTTGGGCAAAAAATCCAATCTTTCCTCAAATTTGGTCAAACTTCACGGCCACCCTCTTACAACCTCCCATGTCATGTATACCACATTTTGGGAATTTTCGTCCATGGGGGGCGCTGTTTTGGGCCGACGCAATTGCTCCAAAACGGGTTTTTGGTAAATAATTCCATAATGCTTTCCCTTGACACCACTACCTTGTGAGAGTACATTGCTGTTGTAGACACTTATTTTTCCAACTCATAATCGCTCATGTACAGCATAGCGCCACCTACTGACATGGGAAAAACCAAAAAATTTATTCTTCAAAAATCTATATCTCATCTTCTATTTACTCAATTGTCATCAAACTTCATACCCAAACTCTTCATAGCTCACCTGACATATACGCCAAATTTTGTGCACTTTCGCCCCTGGGGGTGCTGGTTATGGCAAAAATGATATTGCAGCTTCTGATTTGTCAAACTTGGCAAGCAAACTCTTTACAAGACCCTTATTGGGGCGCTTGCCATGGTCGACAACGCACAAAATTTGGCTCCTTTTTCTTAGACTGCCACCGCTACTGAGAACCAGAAGCCCAGATCCAGGCGGGCCTCAGGGCCTCTTTAGCGCCCCCTAAGTCGTTGTGATTTTGGCCTCCCGCATAAAGGTGCCTGGGTGCCATGTAGTTTGTAGTAGTGGCATGCCATTTGGTACGCATATGTATCTCACTAAGACGGACAAAAATGTAATGCGAATGCATTAGCCACGCCCAACAGGAAGTGAGGTAATTTCACTTTTGTGCGAAATGCATGGCCACGAAGACGGCGCAACTCCTCCTAGGCCGTTCATAGGAATGTCACCAAAATTGATAGACATCATCTACAGAAATGGCTGACAACAGTTCCTAAATACGTTTTACGTAGGATAAGCCGTTCAGAAGTTATACGTCAATCAATTTTCAATGCAAAATTTTACATGCTTAAAAATTCATAACAAATCTTCTAATTGGTCAAAACTGCTCATACTTCACACGCAAATCACTCATTGGGCTTCTGACATGCTACCCAATTTCTGTGATATTTTGCCACTGGGGGCGCTATTTTTGGGCAAAAATTCCAATCTTTCCTCAAATTTGGTCAAACTTCACGGCCACCCTCTTACTACCTCCCATGTCATGTATACCACATTTTGGGAATTTTCGTCCATGTGGGGCGCTGTTTTTGGCCGACGCAATTGCTCCAAAACGGGTTTTTGGTAAATAATTCCATAATGCTTTTCCTTCACACCACTACCTTGTGATAGTGCGTTGCTGTTGTAGACACTTATTTTTCCAACTCATAATCGCTCATGTACAGCATAGCGCCACCTTCTGACATTGGAAAAACCAAAACATTTTTTCTTCAAAAATCAATATCTCATCTTCTATTTACTCAATCTGGATCAAACTTGATACGCACACTCTTAACAGGTCACCTGACATATCTCCCAAATTTTGTAAACTTTTGCCACTGGGGGCGCTGTTTTCAGGCAACAATTTATATCTCGGCTTCTGATTGGTCAAACTTGATCAAACTTGACACAACAACTCTTCATAGGTCCCTTGACATGTATACCAAATTTGGTGAACTTTCACCATTGGGGGGCTCATTGCGCTGTATCAGTTGCGGGAGAGGTGTTTACAATCATGAGGCACCAGGAGTATGTTGTTTTGGTTGCCTTAAACACACATGACTTGTGGGGAATGGGTCGGCAGTCGGGAGCAAGTGTTGTAGCGTTACATACAGACTAATAGATGTCTAACAGAAGACAATCCTATGTAGCTATAGCTTGGTGACTGAGGAGGTAAATACATCAATTTGGTTGGGGAGCCATGGCATAAAATTTTCTGTCCATGACAACATCTCAGCGCACCGTGTACTCTGTGTCCGATGCTGTGCTTTGTCGCCTTTGTGGGAGTAATGTCTCTTGCCGAAGAAGCTGTGGAAGGTATTTCGCGGGGACGCATGCCCCCGCCCCCCTTGGCCGCTGGCGCGAGGGCCCGTCGAGGCCGCTTGCGGCTTTAATTATTCTTCTTCTTTATTTTTCTCCGCTGTTGGGCCATTTTCGGGGCGCTTGCCATGGGCGAAAACGCGCGAAATTTGGCGCCACTTCCGAGAATTGCCACCGCTACTCAGAACCAAAAGCCCACACTTGGCCGGCGCTCAGGGCCTCTATAGCGCCCCCTAAGTCGTTGTGATTTTGGCATCCCGCATTAAGGTGCCTGGTTGCCATATAGTTTGTAGTAGTGGCATGCCATTTGGTATGCTTATGTATCTCACTAAGCCGGACAAAAATGTAATGCCAATGCATTAGCCACGCCCAACAGGAAGTGAGGTAATTTCACTTTTGTGTGAAATGCATGGCCACGAAGACGGCGCAACTCCTCCTAGACCGTTCATAGGAATGTCACCAAAATTGATACACATCATCTACAGACATGGGTGACAAAAGTTACTAAATACGTTTCACGTAGGATAAACCAATCAGAAGTTATACGTCTATCAATTTTCACTTCAAAATTTTACATGCTCAAAAAATTCATAACAAATCTTCTAATTGCTCAACACTGCTCATACTTCACATGCTAATCACTCATTGGGCTTCTGACATGTTACCCAATTTCTGTGATATTTCGCCACTGGGGGCACTATTTTTGGGCAAAAAATCCAATCTTTCCTCAAATTTGGTCAAACTTCACGGCCACCCTCTTACTACCTCCCATGTCATGTATACCACATTTTGGGAATTTTCGTCCATGGGGGGTGCTGTTTTTGGCCGACGCAATTTCTCCAAAACGGGTTTTTGGTAAATAATTCCATAATGCTTTTCCTTCACACCACTAACTTGTGATAGTGCGTTGCTGTTGAGGACACTTATTTTTCCATCTCATAATCACTCATGTACAGCATAGCGCCACCTACTGACATGGGAAAAACCAAAAAATTTATTCTTCAAAAATCTATATCTCATCTTCTGTTTACTCAATTGTCATCAAACTTCATACGCAAACTCTTCATAGCTCACCTGACATGTACGCCAAATTTTGTGCACTTTCGCCCCTGGGGGTGCTGGTTATGGCAGAAATGATATTGCAGCTTCTGATTTGTCAAACTTGGCAAGCAACCTCTTTACAAGACCCTTTTTGGGGCGCTTGCCATGGTCGACATCGCACGAAATTTGGCTCCGTTTTCTTAGACTGCCACCGCTACTGAGAACCAGAAGCCCAGATCCAGGCGGGCCTCAGGGCCTCAATAGCGCCCCCTAACTCATTGTGATTTTGGCCTCCCGCATTAAGGTGCCTGGTTGCCATGTAGTTTGTAGTAGTGGCATGCCATTTGGTACGCATATGTATCTCAATAAGCCGGACAAAAATGTAATGCCAATGCATTAGCCACGCCCAACAGGAAGTGAGGTAATTTCACTTTTGTGCGAAATGCATGGCCACGAAGACGGCGCTACTCCTCCTAGACCGTTCATAGGAATGTCACCAAAATTGATACACATCATCTACAGACATGGCTGACAAAAGTTCCTAAATACGTTTCACGTAGAATAAACCGTTCAGAAGTTATACGTCAATCAATTTTCAATGCACAATTTTTCATGCTTAAAAATTCATAACATATCTTCAAATTGCTCAAAACTGCTCATACTTCACACGCAAATCACTCATTGGGCATCTGACATGTTACCCAATTTCTGTGACATTTCGCCACTGGAGGCGCTATTTTTGGGCAAAAAATCCAATCTTTCCTCAAATTTGGTCAAACTTCACGGCCACCCTCTTACTACCTCCCATGTCATGTACACCACATTTTGGGAATTTTCGTCCATGGGGGGCGCTGTTTTTGGCCAACGCAATTGCTCCGAAACAGGTTTTTGGTAAATAATTCCATAATGCTTCTCCTTCACACCACTACCTTGTGACAGTACGTTGCTGTTGTAGACACTTATTTTTCCAACTCATAATCGCTCATGTGCAGCATAGCGCCACCTGCTGACATGGGAGAAACCAAAAAATTTATTCTTCAAAAATCAATATCTCATCTTCTATTTTCTCAATCTTGATCAAACTTGATACGCACACTCTTAACAGGTCACCTGACATATGTGCCAAATTTTGTGAACTTTTGCCACTGGGGGCGCTGTTTTCAGGCAACAATTTATATCTCAGCTTCTGATTGGTCAAACTTGATCAAACTTTACAAAACAACTCTTCATAGATCCCTTGACATGTATACCAAATTTGGTGAACTTTCACCACTGGGGGCGCTCATTGCGCTGTAGCAGTTGCAGGAGAGGTGTTTACAATCATGAGGCACCAGGAGTATGTTGTTTTGGTTGCCTTAAACACACATGACTTGTGGACCACTGGGGGCGCTCATTGCGCTGTAGCAGTTGCAGGAGAGGTGTTTACAATCATGAGGCACCAGGAGTATGTTGTTTTGGTTGCCTTAAACACACATGACTTGTGGGGAATGGGTAGGCAGTCGGGAGCAAGTGTTGTAGCGTTACATACAGACTAATAGATGTCTAACAGAAGACAATCCTATGTAGCTATAGCTTGGTGACTGATGAGGTAAATAAATTAATTTGGTTGGGAAGCCATGGCATAAAATGTTCTGTCCATGACACCATCTCAGCGCACCGTGTACTCTGTGTCCAATTCTGTGCTTTGTCACCATTGTGGGAGTAATGTCTCTTGCCAAAGAAGCTGTGGAAGGTATTTCGCGGGGACGCATGCCCCCGCCCCCCTTGGCCGCTGGCGCGAGGGCCCGTCGAGGCCGCTTGCGGCTTTAATTAGGGCCCGAGCCCTATAGGGCGAAGGCCCTATTGTTCTTGTAAGAGTTCACTATTATTATTAGGGCCCGAGCCCTATAGGGCGAAGGCCCTATTGTTCTTGTAAGAGTTCACTATTATTAGGGCCCGAGCCCTATAGGGCGAAGGCCCTATTGTTCTTGTAAGAGTTCACTATTATTATTCTTCCGTCTTCTTCTTCTTCTTCTTTATTTTTCTCCGCTGTTGGGCCATTTTCGGGGCGCTTGCCCTGGGCGAAAACGCACCAAATTTGGCACCAGTTCCGAGAATTGCCACCGCTACTCAGAACCAAAAGCCCAAACTTGGCCGGGGCTCAGGGCCTCTATAGCGCCCCCTAAGTCGTTGTGATTTTGGCCTCCCGCATTAAGGTGCCTGGGTGCCGTGTAGTTTGTAGTAGTGGCATGCCATTTGGTACGCATATGTATCTCACTAAGCCGGACAAAAATGTAATGCCAATGCATTAGCCACGCCCAACAGGAAGTGAGGTAATTTCACTTTTGTGCGAAATGCATGGCCACGAAGACGGCGGAACTCCTCCTAGACCGTTCATAGGAATGTCTCCAAAATTGATACACATCATCTACAGACATGGCTGACAAAAGTTACTAAATACGTTTCACGTAGGATAAACCGTTCAGAAGTTCTACGTCAATCAATTTTCGATGCAAAATTTTACATGCTTAAAAATTCATAACAAATCTTCTGATTGCTCAAAACTGCTCATACTTCACACGCAAATCACTCATTGGGCTTCGGACATGTTTCCCAATTTCTGTGATATTTCGCCACTGGGGGCGCTATTTTTGGGCAAAAAATCCAATCTTTCCTCAAATTTGGTCAAACTTCACGGCCACCCTCTTACTACCTCCCATGTCATGTATACCACATTTTGGGAATTTTCGTCCATGGGGGGCGCTGTTTTTGGCCAACGCAATTGCTCCAAAACGTGTTTTTGGTAAATTATTCCATAATGCTTTTCCTTCACACCACTACCTTGTGACAGTACGTTGCTGTTGTAGACACTTATTTTTCCAACTCATAATCGCTCATGTACAGCATAGCGCCACCTACTGACATGGGAAAAAACAAAAAATTTATTCTTCAAAAATCTATATCTCATCTTCTATTTACTCAATTGTCATCAAACTTCATAGGCAAACTCTTCATAGCTCGCCTGACATATACGCCAAATTTTGTGCACTTTCGCCCCTGGGGGTGCTGGTTATGGCAAAAATGATATTGCAGCTTCTGATTTGTCATCCTTGGCAAGCAAACTCTTTACAAGACCCTTTTTGGGGCGCTTGCCATGGTCGACAACGCACGAAATTTGGCTCCTTTTTCTTAGATAGCGAACGCTACTGAGAACCAGAAGCCCAGATCCAGGCGGGCCTCAGGGCCTCTTTAGCGCCCCCTAAGACGTTGTGATTTTGGCCTCCCGCATAAAGGTGCCTGGTTGCCATGTAGTTTGTAGTAGTGGCATGCCATTTGGTACGCATATGTATCTCACTAAGCCGGACAAAAATGTATTGCCAATGCATTAGCCACGCCCAACAGGAAGTGAGGTTATTTCACTTTTGTGCAAAATGCATGGCCACGAAGACGGCGCAACTCCTCCTAGGCCGTTCATAGGAATGCCACCAAAATTGATAGACATCATCTACAGCCATGGCTGACAAAAGTTACTAAATACGTTTCACGTAGGATAAGCCGTTCAGAAGTTATACGTCAATCAATTTTCAATGCAAAAGTTTACATGCTTAAAAATTCATAACAAATCTTCTAATTGCTCAAAACTGCTCATTCTGCACACGCAAATCACTCATTGGGCTTGTGACATGCTACCCAAATTCTGTGATATTTCGCCACTGGGGGCGCTATTTTTGGGCACAAAATCCAATCTTTCCTCAAATTTGGTCAAACTTCACGGCCACCCTCTTACTACCTCCCATGTCATGTATACCCCATTTTGGGAATTTTCGTCCATGGGGGGCGCTGTTTTTGGCTGACGCAATTGCTCCAAAACGGGTTTTTGGTAAATAATTCCTTAATGCTTTTCCTTCACACCACTACCTTGTGATCGTACGTTGCTGTTGTAGACACTTATTTTTCCAACTCATAATCGCTCATGTACAGCATAGCGCCACCTACTGACATGGGAAAAACCAAAACATTTTTTCTTCAAAAATCAATATCTCATCTTCTATTTACTCAATCTTGATCAAACTTGATACGTACACTCTTAACAGGTCACCTGACATATCTCCCAAATTTTGTAAACTTTTGCCACTGGGGGCGCTGTTTTCAGGCAACATTTTATATCTCGGCTTCTGATTGGTCACAGTTGATCAAACTTGACACAACAACTCTTCGTAGGTCCCTTGACATGTATACCAAATTTGGTGAACTTTCACCACTGGGGGCGCTCATTGCGCTGTATCAGTTGCAGGAGAGGTGTTTACAATCATGAGGCACCAGGAGTGTGTTGTTTTGGTTGCCTTAAACACACATGACTTGTGGGGAATGGGTAGGCAGTCGGGAGCAAGTGTTGTAGCGTTACATACAGACTAATAGATGTCTAACAGAAGACAATCCTATGTAGCTATAGCTTGGTGACTGATGAGGTAAATACATTAATTTGGTTGGGAAGCCATGGCATAAAATTTTCTGTCCATGACAACATCTCAGCGCACCGTGTACTCTGTGTCCGATTCTGTGCTTTGTCGCCATTGTGGGAGTAATGTCTCTTGCCGAAGAAGCTGTGGAAGGTATTTCGCGGGGACGCATGCCCCCCGCCCCCCTTGGCCGCTGGCGCGAGGGCCCGTCGAGGCCGCTTGCAGCTTTAATTAGGGCCCGAGCCCTATAGGGCGAAGGCCCTATTGTTCTTGTAAGAGTTCACTATTATTATTCTTCCGTCTTCTTCTTCTTCTTCTTCTTCCGTCTTCTTCTTCTTCTTTATTTTTCTCCGCTGTTGGGCCATTTTCGGGGCGCTTGCCATGGGCGAAAACGCACGAAATTTGGCACCAATTCCGAGAATTGCCACCGCTACTCAGAACCAGAAGCCCAAACTTGGCCGGGGCTCCGGCCCTCTATAGCGCCCCCTAAGTCGTTGTGATTTTGGCCTCCCGCATTAAGGTGCCTGGTTGCCATGTAGTTTGTAGTAGTGGCATGCAATTTGGTATGCTTATGTATCTCACTAAGCCGGACAAAAAGGTAATGCCAATGCATTAGCCACGCCCAACAGGAAGTGAGGTAATTTCACTTTTGTGCGAAATTCATGGCCACGAAGACGGCGCAACTCCTCCTAGACCTTTCATCGGAATGTCACCAAAATTGATACACATCATCTACAGACATGGCTGACAAAAGTTACTAAATACGTTTCACGTAGGATGAACCGTTCAGAAGTTATACGTCAATCAATTTTCGATGCAAAATTTTACGTGCTTAAAAATTCATAACAAATCTTCTGATTGCTCAAAACTGCTCATACTTCACACGCAAATCACTCATTGGGCTCCTGACATGTTACCCAATTTCTGTGATATTTCGCCACTGGGGGCGCTATTTTTGGGCAAAAATTCCAATCTTTCCTCAATTTTGGTCAAACTTCACGGCCACCTTCTTACTACCTCCCATGTCATGTATACCACGTTTTGGAAATTTTCGTCCATGGGGGGCGCTGTTTGTGGCCGACGCAATTGCTCCAAAACGGGTTTTTGGTAAATAATTCCATAATGCTTTTCCTTCACACCACTTCCTTGTGATTGCACGTTGCTGTTGTAGACACTTATTTTCCCAACTCATAATCGCTCATGTACAGCATAGCGCCACCTTCTGACATGGGAAAAACCAAAAAATTTATTCTTCAAAAATCTATATCTCATCTTCTATTTACTCAATTGTCATCAAACTTCATACGCAAACTCTTCATAGCTCACCTGACATCTACGCCAAATTTTGTGCAGTTTCGCCCCTGGGGGTGCTGGTTATGGCAAAAATGATATTGCAGCTTCTGATTTGTCAAACTTGCCAAGCATACTCTTTACAAGACCCTTATTGGGGTGCTTGCCATGGTCGACAACGCACGAAATTTGGCTCCTTTTTCTTGGACTGCCACCTCTACTGAGAACCAGAAGCCCAGATCCAGGCAGGCCTCAGGGCCTCTATAGTGCCCCATAACGTGTTGTGATTTTTGCCTCTCGCATTAAGGTGCCTGGTTGCCATGTAGTTTGTAGTAGTGGCATGCCCTTTGGTACGCATATGTATCTCACTAAGCCGGACAAAAATCTCATGCCAATGCATTAGCCACGCCCAACAGGCAGTGAGGTAATTTCACTTTTGTGCGAAATGCATGGCCACGAAGACGGCGCAACTCCACCTAGACCGTTCATAGGAACGTCACCAAAATTGATAGACATCATCTACAGACATGGCTGACAAAAGTTCCTAAATACGTTTCACGTAGGGTAAACCGTTCAGAAGTTTTACGTCAATCAATTTTCCATGCAGAATTTTACATGCTTAAAAATTCATAACAAATCTTCTGATTGCTCAAAACTGCTCATACTTCACACGCAAATCACTCATTGGGCTTCTGACATGTTACCCAATTTCTGTGATGTTTCGCCAGTGGGGGCGCTATTTTTGGGCAAAAAGTCCAATCTTTCCTCAAATTTGGTCAAACTTCACGGCCACCCTCTTACTACCTCCCATTTCATGGATACCACATTTTGGGAATTTTTGTCCATGGGGGGCACTGTTTTTGGCTGACGCAATTGCTCCAAAACGGGTTTTTGGTAAATAATTCCATAATGCTTTTCCTTCACACCACTACCTTGTGATAGTACGTTGCTGTTGTAGACACTTATTTATCCAACTCATAATCGCTCATGTACAGCATAGCGCCACCTACTGACATGAGAAAAACCAAAAAATTTATTCTTCAAAAAACTATATCTCATCTTCTATTTACGCCATTGTGGGTGTAATGTCTCTTGCTGAAGAAGCTGTGGAAGGTTTTTCGCAGGGACGCATGCCCCCGCCCCCCTTGGCCGCTGGCGCGAGGGCCCGTCGAGGCCGCTTGCGGCTTTAATTATTCTTCTTCCGTCTTCTTCTTTATTTTTCTCCGCTGTTTGGCCATTTTCGGGGCACTTGCCATGGGCGAAAACGCACGAAATTTGGCACCACTTCCGAGAATTGCCACCGCTACTCAGACCCAAAAGCCCAAACTTGGCCGGGGCTCAGGGCCTCTATAGCGCCCCCTAAGTCGTTGTGATTTTGGTCTCCCGCATTAAGGTGCCTGGTTGCCATGTAGTTTGTAGTAGTGGCATGCCATTTGGTATGCATATGTATCTCACGAAGCCGGACAAAAATGTAATGCCAATGCATTAGCCACGCCCAACAGGAAGTGAGGTAATTTCACTTTTGTGCGAAATGCATGGCCACGAAGACGGCGCAACTCCTCCTAGACCGTTCATTGGAATGTCACCAAAATTGAGATACGTCATCTACAGACATGGCTGACAAAAGGTACTAAATACTTTTCACGTAGCCTACACCGTTCAGAAGTTATACGTCAATCAATTTTCGATGCAAAATTTTACATGCTTAAAAATTCATAACAAATCTTCTAGTTGCTCAAAACTGCTCATACTTCACAGGCACATCACTCATTGGGCTTCTGACATGTTACCCAATTTCTGTGATATTTCGCCACTGGGGGCGCTATTTTTGGGCAAAAAATCCAATCTTTCCTCAAATTTGGTCAAACTTCACGGCCACCCTCTTACTACCTCCCATGTCATGTATACCACATTTTGGGAATTTTCGTCCATGGGGGGCACTGTTTTTGGCCGACGCAATTGCTCCAAAACGGGTTTTTGGTAAATAATTCCATAATGCTTTCCCTTCACACCACTACCTTGTGATAGTACGTTGCTGTTGTAGACACTTATTTTTCCAACTCATAATCGCTCATGTACAGCATAGCGCCACCTACTGACATGGGAAAAACCACAAAATTTATTCTTCAAAAATCTATATCTCATCTTCTATTTACTCAATTGTCATCAAACTTCATACACAAACTCTTCATAGCTCACCTGACATATACGCCAAATTTTGTGCACTTTTGCCCCTGGGGGTGCTGGTTATGGCAAAAATGATATTGCAGCTTCTGATTTGTCAAACTTGGCAAGCAAACTCTTTACAAGACCCTTTTTGGGGCGCTTGCCATGGTCGACAACGCACGAAATTTGGCTCCTTTTTCTTAGACTGCCACCGCTACTGAGAACCAGAAGCCCAGATCCAGGCGGGCCTCAGGGCCTCTTTAGCGCCCCCTAAGTCGTTGTGATTTTGGCCTCCCGCATAAAGGTGCCTGGTTGCCATGTAGTTTGTAGTAGTGGCATGCCATTTGGTACGCATATGTATCTCACTAAGCCGGACAAAAATGTAATGCCAATGCATTAGCCACGCCCAACAGGAAGTGAGGTAATTTCACTTTTGTGCGAAATGCATGGCCACGAAGACGGCGCAACTCCTCCAAGGCCGTTCATAGGAATGTCACCAAAATTGATAGACATCATCTACAGACATGGCTGACAAAAGTTACTAAATATGTTTCACGTAGGATAAGCCGTTCAGAAGTTATACGTCAATCAATTTTCAATGCAAAATTTTACATGCTTAAAAATTCATAACAAATCTTCTAATTACTCAAAACTGCTCATACTTCACAGGCAAATCACTCATTGGGCTTCTGACATGCTACCCAAATTCTGTGATATTTCGCCACTGGGGGCGCTATTTTTGGGCAAAAAATCCAATCTTTCCTCAAATTTGATCAAACTTCACGGCCACCCTCTTACTACCTCCCATGTCATGTATACCCCATTTTGGGAATTTTCGTCCATGGGGGGCGCTGTTTTTGGCCGACGCAATTGCTCCAAAACGGGTTTTTGTAAATAATTCCTTAATGCTTTTCCTTCACACCACTACCTTGTGATAGTACGTTGCTGTTGTAGACACTTATTTTTCCAACTCATAATCGCTCATGTACAGCATAGCGCCACCTTCTGACATGGGAAAAACCAAAACATTTTTTCTTCAAAAATCAATATCTCATCTTCTATTTACTCAATCTTGATCAAACTTGATACGCACACTCTTAACAGGGCACCTGACATATCTCCCAAATTTTGTAAACTTTTGCCACTGGGGGCGCTGTTTTCAGGCAACATTTTATATCTCGGCTTCTGATTGGTCAAACTTGATCAAACTTGACCCAACAACTCTTCATACGTCCCTTGACATGTATACCAAATTTGGTGAACTTTCACCACTGGGGGCACTCATTGCGCTGTATCAGTTGCGGGAGAGGTGTTTACAATCATGAGGCACCAGGAGTATGTTGTTTTTGTTGCCTTAAACACACATGACTTGTGGGGAATGGGTAGGCAGTCGGGAGCAAGTGTTGTAGCGTTACATACAGACTAATAGATGTCTAACAGAAGACAATCCTATGTAGCTATAGCTTGGTGACTGAGGAGGTAAATACATTAATTTGGTTGGGGAGCCATGGCATAAAATTTTCTGTCCATGACAACATCTCAGCGCACCGTGTACTCTGTGTCCGAATCTGTGCTTTGTCGCCATTGCGGGAGTAATGTCTCTTGCCGAAGAAGCTGTGGAAGGTATTTCGCGGGGACGCATGCCCCCGCCCCCCTTGGCCGCTGGCGCGAGGGCCCGTCGAGGCCGCTTGCGGCTTTAATTAGGGCCCGAGCCCTATGGGCGAAGGCCCTATTGTTCTTGTAAGAGTTCACTATTATTAGGGCCCGAGCCCTATAGGGCGAAGGCCCTATTGTTCTTGTAAGAGTTCACTATTATTATTCTTCCGTCTTCTTCTTCTTCTTCTTCTTTATTTTTCTCCACTGTTGGGCCATTTTCGGGGCACTTGCCATGGGCGAAAACGCACGAAATTTGGCCCCAGTTCCGAGAATTGCCACCGCTACTCAGAACCAAAAGCCCAAACTTGGCCGGGGCTCAGGGCCTCTATAGCGCCCCCTAAGTCGTTGTGATTTTGGTCTCCCGCATTAAGGTGCCTGGTTGCCATGTAGTTTGTAGTAGTGGCATGCCATTTGGTACGCATATGTATCTCACTAAGCCGGACAAAAATGTAATGCCAATGCATTAGCCACGCCCAACAGGAAGTGAGGTAATTTCACTTTTGTGCGAAATGCATGGCCACGAAGACGGCGCAACTCCTCCTAGACCGTTCATAGGAATGTCACCAAAATTGATAAACATCATCTAGAGACATGGCTGACAAAAGTTACTAAATACGTTTCACGTAGCATAAACCGTTCAGAAGTTATACGTCAATCAATTTTCGATGCAAAATTTTACATGCTTAAAAATTCATAACAAATCTTCTAGTTGCTCAAAACTGCTCAGACTTCACACGCACATCACTCATTGGGCTTCTGACATGTTACCCAATTTCTGTGATATTTCGCCACTGGGGGCGCTATTTTTGGGCAAAAAATCCAATCTTTCCTCAAATTTGGTCAAACTTCACGGCCACCCTCTTACTACCTCCCATGTCATGTATACCACATTTTGGGAATTTTCGTCCATGGGGGGCGCTGTTTTTGGCCGACGCAATTGCTCCAAAACGGGTTTTTGGTAAATTATTCCATAATGCTTTCCCTTCACACCACTACCTTGTGATAGTACGTTGCTGTTGTAGACACTTATTTTTCCAACTCATAATCGCTCATGTACAGCATAGCGCCACCTACTGACATGGGAAAAACCAAAAAATTTATTCTTCAAAAATCTATATCTCATCTTCTATTTAGTCAATTGTCATCAAACTTCATACGCAAACTCTTCATAGCTCGCCTGACATATCTGCCAAATTTTGTGCACTTTCGCCCCTGGGGGTGCTGGTTATGGCAAAAATGATATTGCAGCTTCTGATTTGTCAAACTTGCCAAGCAAACTCTTTACAAGACCCTTTTGGGGGCACTTGCCATGGTCGACAACGCACGAAATTTGGCTCCTTTTTCTTAGACTGCCACCGCTACTGAGAACCAGAAGCCCAGCTCCAGGCGGGCCTCAGGGCCTCTTTAGCGCCCCCTAAGTTGTTGTGATTTTGGCCTCCCGCATAAAGGTGCCTGGTTGCCATGTAGTTTGTAGTAGTGGCATGCCATTTGGTATGCATATGTATCTCACTAATCCGGACAAAAACGTAATGCCAATGCATTAGCCACGCCCAACAGGAAGTGAGGTAATTTCACTTTTGTGCGAAATGCATGGCCACGAAGACGGCGCAACTCCTCCTAGGCCGTTCATAGGAATGTCACCAAAATTGATAGACATCATCTACAGACATGGCTGACAAAAGTTCCTAAATACATTTCACGTAGGATAAGCCGTTCAGAAGTTATACGTCAATCAATTTTCAATGCAAAATTTTACATGCTTAAAAATTCATAACAAATCTTCTAATTGCTCAAAACTGCTCATACTTCACACGCAAATCACTCATTGGGCTTCTGACATGCTACCCAAATTCTGTGATATTTCGCCACTGGGGGCGCTATTTTTGGGCAAAAGATCCAATCTTTCCTCAAATTTGGTCAAACTTCACGGCCACCCTCTTACTACCTCCCATGTCATGTATACCCCATTTTGGGAATTTTCGTCCATGGGGGGCGCTGTTTTTGGCCGACGCAATTGCTCCAAAACGGGTTTTTGGTAAATAATTCCATAATGCTTTTCCTTCACACCACAACCTTGTGATAGTACGTTGCTGTTGTAGACACTTATTTTTCCAACTCATCATCGCTCATGTACAGCATAGCGCCACCTACTGACATGGGAAAAACCAAAACATTTTTTCTTCAAAAATCAATATCTCATCTTCTATTTACTCAGTCTTGATCAAACTTGATACGCACACTCTCAACAGGTCACCTGACATAGCTCCCAAATTTTGTAAACTTTTGCCACTGGGGGCGCTGTTTTCAGGCAACATTTTATATCTCGGCTTCTGATTGGTCAAACTTGATCAAGCTTGACACAACAACTCTTCATAGGTCCCTTGACATGTATCCCAAATTTGGTGAACTTTCACCACTGGGGGCGCTCATTGCGCTGTATCAGTTGCAGGAGAGGTGTTTACAATCATGAGGCACCAGGAGTATGTTGTGTTGGTTGCCTTAAACACACATGACTTGTGGGGAATGGGTAGGCAGTCGGGAGCAAGTGTTGTAGCGTTACATACAGACTAATAGATGTCTAACAGAAGACAATCCTATGTATCTATAGCTTGGTGACTGATGAGGTAAATACATTAATTTGGTTGGGAAGCCATGGCATAAAATTTTCTGTCCATGACAACATCTCAGCGCACCGTGTACTCTGTGTCCGATTCTGTGCTTTGTCGCCATTGTGGGAGTAATGTCTCTTGCCGAAGAAGCTGTGGAAGGTATTTCGCGGGGACGCATGCCCCCGCCCCCCTTGGCCGCTAGCGCGAGGGCCCGTCGAGGCCGCTTGCGGCTTTAATTATTCTTCCGTCTTCTTCTTCTTCCGTCTTCTTCTTCTTCTTTATTTTTCTCCGCTGTTGGGCCATTTTCGGGGCGCTTGCCATGGGCGAAAACGCACGAAATTTGGCACCAGTTCCGAGAATTACCACCGCTACTCAGAACCAGAGGCTCAAACTTGGCCGGGGCTCAGGGCCTCCATAGCGCCCCCTAAGTCGTTGTGATTTTGGCCTCACGCATAAAGGTGCCTGGTTGCCATATAGTTTGTAGTAGTGGCATGCAATTTGGTACGCATATGTATCTCACTAAGCCGGACAAAAATGTAATGCCAATGCATTAGCCACGCCCAACAGGAAGTGAGGTAATTTCACTTTTGTGCGAAATGCATGGCCACGAAGTCGGCGCAACTCCTCCTAGACCGTTCATAGGAATGTCACCAAAATTGATACACATCATCTACAGACATGGCTGACAAAAGTTACTAAATACGTTTCACGTAGGATTAACCGTTCAGAAGTTATACGTCAATCAATTTTCGATGCAAAATTTTACATGCTTAAAAATTCATAACAAATCTTCTGATTGCTCAAAACTGCTCATACTTCACACGCAAATCACTCATTGGGCTTCTGACATGTTCCCCAATTTCTGTGATATTTCGCCAATGGGGGCGCTATTTTTGGGCAAAAATTCCAATCTTTCCTCAATTTTGGTCAAACTTCACGGCCACCCTCTTACTACCTCCCATGTCATGTATACCACGTTTTGGAAATTTTCGTCCATGGGGGGCGCTGTTTTTGGCCGACGCAATTGCTCCAAAACGGGTTTTTGGTTAATAATTCCATAATGCTTTCCCTTCACACCACTACCTTGTGATAGTACGTTGCTGTTGTAGACACTTATTTTTCCAACTCATAATCGCTCATGTACAGCATAGGGCCACCTTCTGACATGGGAAAAACCAAAAAATTTATTCTTCAAAAATCTATATCTCATCTTCTGTTTACTCAATTGTCATCAAGCTTCATACGCATACTCTTCATAGCTCACCTGACGTCTATGCCAAATTTTGTGCACTTTCGCCCCAGGGGGTGCTGGTTATGGCAAAAATGATATTGCAGCTTCTGATTTGTCAAACTTGCCAAGCAAACTCTTTACAAGACCCTTATTGGGGCGCTTGCCATGGTCGACAATGCACGACATTTGGCTCCTTTTTCTGAGACTGCCACCGCTACTGAGAACCAGAAGCCCAGATCCAGGCGGGCCTCAGGGCCTCTATAGCGCCCCCTAACTCGTTGTGATTTTGGCCCCCCACATTAAGGTGCCTGGTTGCCATGTAGTTTGTAGTAGTGGCATGCCATTTGGTCCGCATATGTATCTCACTAAGCCGGACAAAAATGTCATGCCAATGCATTAGCCACGCCCAACAGGAAGTGAGGTAATTTCACTTTTGTGCAAAATGCATGGCCACGAAGACGGCGCAACTCCTCCTAGACCGTTCATAGGAATGTCACCAAAATTGATACACATCATCTACAGACATGGCTGACAAAAGTTACTAAATAGGTTTCACGTAGCATAAACCGTTCAGAAGTTATACGTCAATCAATTTTCAATGCAACATTTTACATGCTTAAAAATTCATAACAAATCTTCTACTTGCTCAAAACTGCTCATACTTCACACGCAGATCACTCATTGGGCTTCTGACATGTTACCCACTTTCTGTGATATTTCGCCACTGGGGGCGCTATTTTTGGGCAAAAAATCCAATCTTTCCTCAAATTTGGTCAAACTTCACGGCCACCCTCTTACTACCTCCCATGTCATGTACACCACATTTTGGGAATTTTCGTCCATGGGGGGCGCTGTTTTTGGCCGACGCAATTGCTCCAGAACGGGTTTTTGGTAAATGCTTCCATAATGCTTTTCCTTCACACCACTACCTTGTGATAGTGCGTTGCTGTTGTAGACTCTTATTTTTCCAACTCATAATCGCTCATGTACAGCATACCGCCACCTACTGACATGGGAAAAACCAAAAATGTTATTCTTCAAAAATCTATATCTCATCTTCTATTTACTCAATTGTCATCAAACTTCATACGCAAACTCTTCATAGCTCACCTGACATGTACGCCTAATTTTGTGCACTTTCGCCCCTGGGGGTGCTGGTTATGGCAAAAATGATATTGCAGCTTCTGATTTGTCAAACTTGGCAAGCAAACTCTTTACAAGACCCTTATTAGGGCGCTATTATTATTAGGGCCCGAGCACCGTACAGTGCGAGACCCTATCGTTGCCATGTGTCCAATTCTGTTCTTTGTCGCCATTGCGGGAGTAATGTCTCTTGCCGAAGAAGCTGTGGAAGGTATTTCGTGGGGACGCATGCCCCCGCCCCCCTTGGCCGCTGGCGCGAGGGCCCGTCGAGGCCGCTTGCGGATTTAATTCGGGCCCGAGCCCTATGGGCGAAGGCCCTATTGTTCTTGTAAGAGTTCACTATTATTAGGGCCCGAGCCCTATGGGCGAAGGCCCTATTGTTCTTGTAAGAGTTCACTATTATTATTCTTCCGTCTTCTTCTTCTTCTTCCGTCTTCTTCTTCTTCTTTATTTTTCTCCGCTGTTGGGCCATTTTCGGGGCACTTGCCATGGGCGAAAACGCACGAAATTTGGCACCAGTTCCGAGAATTGCCACCGCTACTCAGTACCAGAAGCCCAAACTTGGCCGGGGCTCAGGGCCTCTATAGCGCCCCCTAAGTCGTTGTGATTTTGGCCTCCCGCATTTAGGTGCCTGGGTGCCATGTAGTTTGTAGTAGTGGCATGCCATTTGGTACGCATATGTATCTCACTAAACCGGACAAAAATGTAATGCCAATGCATTAGCCACGCCCAACAGGAAGTGAGGTAATTTCACTTTTGTGCGAAATGCATGGCCACGAAGACGGCGCAACTCCTCCTAGACCTTTCATAGGCATGTCACCAAAATTGATACACATCATCTACAGACATGGCTGACAAAATTTACTAAATACGTTTCACGTAGGGTTAACTTTTCAGAAGTTATACGTCAATCAATTTTCGATGCAAAATTTTACATGCTTAAAAATTCATAACAAATCTTCGGATTGCTCAAAACTGCTCATACTTCACACGCAAATCACTCATTGGGCTTCTGACATGTAACCCAATTTCTGTGATATTTCGCCACTGGGGGCGCTATTTTTGGGCAAAAAATCCAATCTTTCCTCAAATTTGGTCAAACTTCACGGCCACCCTCTTACTACCTCCCATGTCATGTATACCACATTTTGGGAATTTTCGTCCATGGGGGGCGCTGTTTTTGGCCGACGCAATTGCTCCAAAACGGGTTTTTGGTAAATAATTCCATAATGCTTTTCCTTCACACCACTACCTTGTGATAGTCCGTTGCTGTTGTAGACACTTATTTTTCCAACTCATAATCGCTCATGTACAGCATAGCGCCACCTACTGACATGGGAAAAACCAAAAAATTTATTCTTCAAAAATCTATATCTCATATTCTATTTACTCAATTGTCATCAACCTTCATACGCAAACTCTTCATAGCTCACCTGACATATACGCCAAATTTTGTGCACTTTCGCCACTGGGGGCGCTATTTTTGGGCAAAAAATCCAATCTTTCCTCAAATTTGGTCAAACTCCACGGCCACCCTCTTACTACCTCCCCTGTCATGTATACCACATTTTGGGAATTTTTTTCCATGGGGGGCGCTGTTTTTGGCCGACGCAATTGCTCCAAAACGGGTTTTTGGTAAATAATTCCATAATGCTTTTCCTTCACACCACTACCTTGTGATAGCACGTTGCTGTTGTAGACACTTATTTTTCCAACTCATAATCGCTCATGTACAGCATAGCGCCACCTACTGACATGGGAAAAACCATAAAATTTATTCTTCAAAAATCTATATCTCATCTTCTATTTACTCAATTGTCATCAAACTTCATACGCAAACTCTTCATAGCTCACCTGACATATACGCCAAATTTTGAGCACTTTCGCCCCTGGGGGTGCTGGTTATGGCAAAAATGATATTGCAGCTTCTGATTTGTCAAACTTGGCAAGCAAAGTCTTTACAAGACCCTTATTGGGGCGCTTGCCATGGTCGACAACGCACGAAATTTGGCTCCTTTTTCTTAGACTGCCACCGCTACTGAGAACCAGAAGCCCAGATCCAGGCGGGCCTCAGGGCCTCTATAGCGCCCCCCGAGCACCGTACAGTGCGGGACCCTATTGTTGCCATGTGTCCAGTTCTGTGCTTTGTCGCCATTGTGGGAGTAGTGTCTCTTGCCGAAGAAGCTGTGGAAGGTATTTCGCTCGGACGCATGCCCCCGCCCCCCTTGGCCGCTGGCGCGAGGGCCCGTCGAGGCCGCTTGCGGCTTTAATTAGGGCCCGAGCCCTATAGGGCGAAGGCCCTATTGTTCTTGTAAGAGTTCACTATTATTAGGGCCCGAGCCCTATGGGCGAAGGCCCTATTGTTCTTGTAAGAGTTCACTATTATTATTCTTCCGTCTTCTTCTTTATTTTTCTCCGCTGTTGGGCCATTTTCGGGGCGCTTGCCATGGGCGAAAACGCACGAAATTTGGCACCAGTTCCGAGAATTGCCACCGCTACTCAGACCCAAAAGCCCAAACTTGGCCGGGGCTCAGGGCCTCTATAGCGCCCCCTAAGTCGTTGTGATTTTGGCCTCACGCATTACGGTGCCTGGGTGCCATGTAGTTTGTCGTAGTGGCATGCCATTTGGTACGCTTATGTATCTCACTAAGCCGGACAAAAATGTAATGCCAATGCATTAGCCACGCCCAACAGGAAGTGAGGTAATTTCACTTTTGTGCGAAATGCATGGCCACGAAGACGGCGCAACTCCTCCTAGACCGTTCATAGGAATGTCACCAAAATTGATAGACATCATCTACAGACATGGCTGACAAAAGTTACTAAATACGTTTCACGTAGGATGAACCGTTCAGAAGTTATACGTCTATCAATTTTCGATGCAAAATTTTACATGCTTAAAAATTCATAACACATCTTCTGATTGCTCAAAACTGCTCATTCTTCACACGCAAATCCCTCATTGGGCTTCTGACATGTTACCCAATTTATGTGATATTTCGCCACTGGGGGCGCTATTTTTGGGCAAAAAATCCAATCTTTCCTCAAATTTGGTCAAACTTCACGGCCACCCTCTTACTACCTCCCATGTCATGTATACCACATTTTGGGAATTTTCGTCCATGGGGGGCGCTGTTTTTTGCCGACGCAATTGCTCCAAAACGGGTTTTTGGTAAATAATTCCATAATGCTTTTCCTTCACACCACTACCTTGTGATAGTACGTTGCTGTTGTAGACACTTATTTTTCCAACTCATTATCGCTCATGTACAGCATAGCGCCACCTACTGACATGGGAAAAACCAAAACATTTTTTCTTCAAAAATCAATATCTCATCTTCTATTTACTCAATCTTGATCAAACTTGATACGCACACTCTTAACAGGTCACCTGACATCTCATCTCATCTCATTATCTCTAGCCGCTTTATCCTTCTACAGGGTCGCAGGCAAGCTGGAGCCTATCCCAGCTGACTACGGGCGAAAGGCGGGGTACACCCTGGACAAGTCGCCAGGTCATCACAGGGCTGACACATAGACACAGACAACCATTCACACTCACATTCACACCTACGGTCAATTTAGAGTCACCAGTCAACCTAACCTGCATGTCTTTGGACTGTGGGGGAAACCGGAGCACCCGGAGGAAACCCACGCGGACACGGGGAGAACATGCAAACTCCACACAGAAAGGCCCTCGCCGGCCCCGGGGCTCGAACCCAGGACCTTCTTGCTGTGAGGCGACAGCGCTAACCACTACACCACCGTGCCGCCGTCACCTGACATATCTCCCAAATTTTGTAAACTTTTGCCACTGGGGGCGCTGTTTTCAGGCAACATTTTATATCTCGGCTTCTGATTGGTCAAACTTGATCAAACTTGACACAACAACTCTTCATAGGTCCCTTGACATGTATACCTAATTTGGTGAACTTTCACCACTGGGGGCGCTCATTGCGCTGTATCAGTTGCAGGAGAGGTGTTTACAATCATCAGGCACCAGGAGTATGTTGTTTTGGTTGCCTTAAACACACATGACTTGTGGGGGATGGGTAGGCAGTCGGGAGCAAGTGTTGTAGCGTTACATACGGACTAATAGATGTCTAACAGAAGACAATCCTATGTAGCTATAGCTTGGTGACTGATGAGGTAAATACATTAATTTGGTTGGGAAGCCATGGCATAAAATGTTCTGTCTATGACAACATCTCAGCGCACCGTGTACTCTGTGTCCGATTCTGTGCTTTGTCGCCATTGTGGGAGTTATGTCTCTTGCCAAAGAAGCTGTGGAAGGTATTTCGCGGGGACGCATGCCCCCGCCCCCCTTGGCCGCTGGCGCGAGGGCCCGTCGAGGCCGCTTGCGGCTTTAATTATTCTTCCGTCTTCTTCTTCTTCTTTATTTTTCTCCGCTGTTGGGCCATTTTCGGGGCGCTTGCCATGGGCGAAAACGCACGAAATTTGGCACCAGTTCCGAGAATTGCCACCGCTACTCAGAACCAGAAGCCCAAACTTGGCCGGGGCTCAGGGCCTCTATAGCGCCCCCTAAGTCGTTGTTATTTTGGCCTCCCGCATTAAGGTGCCTGGGTGCCATGTAGTTTGTAGTAGTGGCATGCCATTTGGTACGCATATGTATCTCACTAAGCCGGACAAAAATGTATTGCCAATGCATTAGCCACGCCCAAGAGGAAGTGAGGTAATTTCACTTTTGTGCGAAATGCATGGCCACGAAGACGGCGCAACTCCTCCTAGACCGTTCATAGGAATGTCACCAAAATTGATCCACATCATCTACAGACATGGCTGAAAAAAGTTACTAAATACGTTTCACGTAGGATAAACCGTTCAGAAGTTATACGTCAATCAATTTTCGATGCAAAATTTTACATGCTTAAAAATTCATAACAAATCTTCTGATTGCTCAAAACTGCTCATACTTCACATGCAAATCAATCATTGGGCTTCTGACATGGTACCCAATTTCTGTGATATTTCGCCACTGGGGGCGCTATTTTTGGGCAAAAGTTCCAATCTTTCCTCAAATTTGGTCAAACTTCACGGCCACCCTCTTACTACCTCCCATGTCATGTATACCCCATTTTGGGAATTTTCGTCCATGGGGGGCGCTGTTTTTGGCCGACGCAATTGCTCCAAAATGGGTTTTTGGTTAATAATTCCATAATGCTTTTCCGTCACACCACTACCTTGTGATAGTACGTTGCTGTTGTAGCCACTTTTTTTTCCAACTCATAATCGCTCATGTACAGCATAGCGCCACCTACTGCCATGGGAAAAACCAAAAAATTTATTCTTCAAAAATCTATATCTCATCTTCTATTTACTCAATTGTCATCAAATTTCATACGCATACTCTTCATGGCTCACCGGACATGTACACCAAATTTTGTGCACTTTCGCCCCTGCGGGTGCTCGTTATGGCACAAATGATATTGCAGCTTCTGATTTGTCAAACTTGGCAAGCAAACTCTTTACAAGACCCTTATTGGGGCGCTTGCCATGGTCGGCAACGCACGAAATTTGGCTCCTTTTTCTTAGACTGCCACCGCTACTGAGAACCAGAAGCCCAGATCCAGGCGGGCCTCAGGGCCTCTTTAGCGCCCCCTAAGTCATTGTGATTTTGGCCTCCCGCATAAAGGTGCCTGGTTGCCATGTAGTTTGTAGTAGTGGCATGCCATTTGGTAGGCATATGTATCTCACTAAGCCGGACAAAAATGTAATGCCACTGCATTAGCCACGCCCAACAGGAAGTGAGGTAATTTCACTTTTGTGCGAAATGCATGGCCACGAAGACGGCGCAACTCCTCCTAGGCCGTTCATAGGAATGTCACCAAAATTGCTAGACATCATCTACAGACATGGCTGACAAAAGTTCCTAAATACGTTTCACGTAGGATAAGCCGTTCAGAAGTTATACGTCAATCAATTTTCAATGCAAAATTTTACATGCTTAAAAATTCATAACAAATCTTCTAATTGCTCAAAACTGCTCATACTTCACATGCAAATCACTCATTGGGCTTCTGACATGCTACTTTAATTCTGTGATATTTCGCCACTGGGGGCGCTATTTTTGGGCAAAAAATCCAATCTTTCCTCAAATTTGGTCAAACTTCACGGCCACCCTCTTACTACCTCCCATGTCATGTATACCCCATTTTGGGAATTTTCGTCCATGGGGGGCGCTGTTTTTGGCCGACGCAATTGCTCCAAAACGGGTTTTTGGTAAATAATTCCTTAATGCTTTTCCTTCACACCACTTCCTTGTGCTAGTTCGTTGCTGTTGTAGACACTTATTTTTCCAACTCATAATCGCTCATGTACAGCATAGCGCCACCTTCTGACATGGGAAAAACCAAAACATTTTTTCTTCAAAAATCAATATCTCATCTTCTATTTACTCAATCTTGATCAAACTTGATACGCACACTCTTAACAGGTCACCTGACATATCTCCCAAATTTTGTAAACTTTTGCCACTGGGGGCGCTGTTTTCAGGCAACATTTTATATCTCGGCTTCTGATTTGTCAAACTTGATCAAACTTGACACAACAACTCTTCATAGGTCCCTTGACATGTATACCAAATTTGGTGAACTTTCACCACTGGGGGCGCTCATTGCGCTGTATCAGTTGCAGGAGAGGTGTTTACAATCATGAGGCACCAGGAGTATGTTGTTTTGGTTGCCTTAAACACACATGACTTGTGGGGAATGGGTAGGCAGTCGGGAGCAAGTGTTGTAGCGTTACATACAGACTAATAGATGTCTAACAGAAGACAATCCTATGTAGCTATAGCTTGGTGACTGAGGAGGTAAATACATTAATTTGGTTGGGAAGCCATGGCATAAAATTTTCTGTCCATGACAACATCTCAGCGCACTGTGTACTCTGTGTCCGATTCTGTGCTTTGTCGCCATTGTGGGAGTAATGTCTCTTGCCGAAGAAGCTGTGGAAGGTATTTCGCGGGGACGCATGCCCCCGCCCCCCTTGGCCGCTGGCGCGAGGGCCCGTCGAGGCCGCTTGCGGCTTTAATTAGGGCCCGAGCCCTATAGGGCGAAGGCCCTATTGTTCTTGTAAGAGTTCACTATTATTAGGGCCCGAGCCCTATGGGCGAAGGCCCTATTGTTCTTGTAAGAGTTCACTATTATTATTCTTCCGTCTTCTTCTTCTTCTTTATTTTTCTCCGCTGTTGGGCCATTTTCGGGGCGCTTGCCATGGGCGAAAACGCACAAAATTTGGCACCAGTTCCGAGAATTGCCACCGCTACTCAGAACCAGAAGCCCAAACTTGGCCGGGGCTCAGGGCCTCTATAGCGCCCCCTAAGTCGTTGTTATTTTGGCCTCCCGCATTAAGGTGCCTGGGTGCCATGTAGTTTGTAGTAGTGGCATGCCATTTGGTACGCCTATGTATCTCACTAAGCCGGACAAAAATGTAATGCCAATGCATTAGCCACGCCCAAGAGGAAGTGAGGTAATTTCACTTTTGTGCGAAATGCATGGCCACGAAGACGGCGCAACTCCTCCTAGACCGTTCATAGGAATGTCACCAAAATTGATCCACATCATCTACAGACATGGCTGAAAAAAGTTACTAAATACGTTTCACGTAGGATAAACCGTTCAGAAGTTATACGTCAATCAATTTTCGATGCAAAATTTTACATGCTTAAAAATTCATAACAAATCTTCTGATTGCTCAAAACTGCTCATACTTCACACGCAAATCAATCATTGGGCTTCTGACATGGTACCCAATTTCTGTGATATTTCGCCACTGGGGGCGCTATTTTTGGGCAAAAGTTCCAATCTTTCCTCAAATTTGGTCAAACTTCACGGCCACCCTCTTACTACCTCCCATGTCATGTATACCCCATTTTGGGAATTTTCGTCCATGGGGGGCGCTGTTTTTGGCCGACGCAATTGCTCCAAAATGGGTTTTTGGTTAATAATTCCATAATGCTTTTCCGTCACACCACTACCTTGTGATAGTACGTTGCTGTTGTAGCCACTTTTTTTTCCAACTCATAATCGCTCATGTACAGCATAGCGCCACCTACTGCCATGGGAAAAACCAAAAAATTTATTCTTCAAAAATCTATATCTCATCTTCTATTTACTCAATTGTCATCAAATTTCATACGCATACTCTTCATGGCTCACCGGACATGTACACCAAATTTTGTGCACTTTCGCCCCTGCGGGTGCTCGTTATGGCACAAATGATATTGCAGCTTCTGATTTGTCAAACTTGGCAAGCAAACTCTTTACAAGACCCTTATTGGGGCGCTTGCCATGGTCGGCAACGCACGAAATTTGGCTCCTTTTTCTTAGACTGCCACCGCTACTGAGAACCAGAAGCCCAGATCCAGGCGGGCCTCAGGGCCTCTTTAGCGCCCCCTAAGTCATTGTGATTTTGGCCTCCCGCATAAAGGTGCCTGGTTGCCATGTAGTTTGTAGTAGTGGCATGCCATTTGGTAGGCATATGTATCTCACTAAGCCGGACAAAAATGTAATGCCACTGCATTAGCCACGCCCAACAGGAAGTGAGGTAATTTCACTTTTGTGCGAAATGCATGGCCACGAAGACGGCGCAACTCCTCCTAGGCCGTTCATAGGAATGTCACCAAAATTGCTAGACATCATCTACAGACATGGCTGACAAAAGTTCCTAAATACGTTTCACGTAGGATAAGCCGTTCAGAAGTTATACGTCAATCAATTTTCAATGCAAAATTTTACATGCTTAAAAATTCATAACAAATCTTCTAATTGCTCAAAACTGCTCATACTTCACATGCAAATCACTCATTGGGCTTCTGACATGCTACTTTAATTCTGTGATATTTCGCCACTGGGGGCGCTATTTTTGGGCAAAAAATCCAATCTTTCCTCAAATTTGGTCAAACTTCACGGCCACCCTCTTACTACCTCCCATGTCATGTATACCCCATTTTGGGAATTTTCGTCCATGGGGGGCGCTGTTTTTGGCCGACGCAATTGCTCCAAAACGGGTTTTTGGTAAATAATTCCTTAATGCTTTTCCTTCACACCACTTCCTTGTGCTAGTTCGTTGCTGTTGTAGACACTTATTTTTCCAACTCATAATCGCTCATGTACAGCATAGCGCCACCTTCTGACATGGGAAAAACCAAAACATTTTTTCTTCAAAAATCAATATCTCATCTTCTATTTACTCAATCTTGATCAAACTTGATACGCACACTCTTAACAGGTCACCTGACATATCTCCCAAATTTTGTAAACTTTTGCCACTGGGGGCGCTGTTTTCAGGCAACATTTTATATCTCGGCTTCTGATTTGTCAAACTTGATCAAACTTGACACAACAACTCTTCATAGGTCCCTTGACATGTATACCAAATTTGGTGAACTTTCACCACTGGGGGCGCTCATTGCGCTGTATCAGTTGCAGGAGAGGTGTTTACAATCATGAGGCACCAGGAGTATGTTGTTTTGGTTGCCTTAAACACACATGACTTGTGGGGAATGGGTAGGCAGTCGGGAGCAAGTGTTGTAGCGTTACATACAGACTAATAGATGTCTAACAGAAGACAATCCTATGTAGCTATAGCTTGGTGACTGAGGAGGTAAATACATTAATTTGGTTGGGAAGCCATGGCATAAAATTTTCTGTCCATGACAACATCTCAGCGCACCGTGTACTCTGTGTCCGATTCTGTGCTTTGTCGCCATTGTGGGAGTAATGTCTCTTGCCGAAGAAGCTGTGGAAGGTATTTCGCGGGGACGCATGCCCCCGCCCCCCTTGGCCGCTGGCGCGAGGGCCCGTCGAGGCCGCTTGCGGCTTTAATTAGGGCCCGAGCCCTATAGGGCGAAGGCCCTATTGTTCTTGTAAGAGTTCACTATTATTATTCTTCCGTCTTCTTCTTCTTCTTCTTCCGTCTTCTTCTTCTTCTTTATTTTTCTCCGCTGTTGGGCCATTTTCGGGGCGCTTGCCATGGGCGAAAACGCACGAAATTTGGCACCAGTTCCGAGAATTGCCACCGCTACTCAGAACCAGAAGCCCAAACTTGGCCGGGGCTCCGGGCCTCTATAGCGCCCCCTAAGTCGTTGTGATTTTGGCCTCCCGCATTAAGGTGCCTGCGTGCCATGTAGTTTGTAGTAGTGGCATGCCATTTGGTACGCATATGTATCTCACTAAGCCGGACAAAAATGTAATGCCAATGCATTAGCCACGCCCAACAGGAAGTGAGGTAATTTCACTTTTGTGCGAAATGCATGGCCACGAAGACGGCGCAACTCCTCCTAGACCGTTCATAGGAATGTCACCAAAATTGATACACATCATCTACAGACATGGCTGACAAAAGTTACTAAATACGTTTCACGTAGGATAAACCGTTCAGAAGTTATACGTCAATCAATTTTCGATGCAAAATTTTACATGCTTAAAAATTGATAACAAATCTTCTGATTGCTCAAAACTGCTCATACTTCAGACGCAAATCACTCATTGGGCTTCTGACATGTTACCCAATTTCTGTGATATTTCGCAACTGGGGGCGCTATTTTTGGGCAAAATTTCCAATCTTTCCTCAAATTTGGTCAAACTTCACGGCCACCCTCTTACTACCTCCCATGTCATGTATAACACATTTTGGAAATTTTCGTCCATGGGGGGCGCTGTTTTTGGCCGACGCAATTGCTCCAAAATGGGTTTTTGGTAAATTATTCCATAATGCTTTTCCTTCACACCACTACCTTGTGATAGTACGTTGCTGTTGTAAACACTTATTTTTCCAACTCATAATCGCTCATGTACAGCATAGCGCCACCTACTGACATGGGAAAAACCAAAAAATTTATTCTTCAAAAATCTATATCTCATCTTCTATTTACTCAATTGTCATCAAACTTCATACGCAAACTCTTCATAGCTCACCTGACATCTACACCAAATTTTGTGCACTTTCGCCCCTGGGGTTGCTGGTTATGGCAAAAATGATATTGCAGCTTCTGATCTGTCAAACTTGCCAAGCAAACTCTTTACAAGACCCTTATTGGGGCGCTTGCCATGGTCGACAACGCACGAAATTTGGCTCCTTTTTCTTAGACTGCCACCGCTACTGAGAACCAGAAGCCCAGATCCAGGCGGGCCTCAGGGCCGCTATAGCGCCCCCTAACTCGTTGTTATTTTGGCCTCCCGCAATAAGGTGCCTGGTTGCCATGTAGTTTGTAGTAGTGGCATGCCATTTGGTACGCATATGTATCTCACTAAGCCGGACAACAATGTAATGCCAATGCATTAGCCACGCCCAGCAGGAAGTGAGGTAATTTCACTTTTGTGCGAAATGCATGGCCAGGAACACGGCGCAACTCCTCCTAGACCGTTCATAGGAATGTCACCAAAATTGATACACATGATCTACACACATGGCTGACAAAAGTTTCTAAATACGTTTCACGTAGCATAAACCGTTCAGAAGTTATACGTCAATCAATTTTCACTGCAAAATTTTACATGCTTAAAAATTCATAACAAATCTTCTAATTGCTCAAAACTGCTCATACTTCACACGCAAATCACTCATTGGGCTTCTGACATGTTACCCAATTTCTGTGATATTTCGCCACTGGGGGCGCTATTTTTGGGCAAAAAATCCTATCTTTCCTCAAATTTGGTCAAACTTCACGGCCACCCTCTTACTACCTCCCATGTCATGTATACCACATTTTGGGAATTTTCGTCCATAGGGGGCGCTGTTTTTGGCCGCCGCATTTGCTCCAACACGGGTTTTTGGTAAATAATTCCATAATGCTTTTCCTTCACACCACTACCTTGTGGTTATGTCTCTTGCCGAAGAAGCTGTGGAAGGTATTTCGCGGGGACGCATGCCCCCGCCCGCCTTGGCCGCTGGCGCGAGGGCCCGTCGAGGCCGCTTGCGGCTTTAATTAGGGCCCGAGCCCTATGGGCGAAGGCCCTATTGTTCTTGTAAGAGTTCACTATTATTATTCTTCCGTCTTCTTCTTCTTCTTCTTCTTCCGTCTTCTTCTTCTTCTTTATTTTTCTCCGCTGTTGGGCCATTTTCGGGGCGCTTGCCATGGTCGACAACGCACGAAATTTGGCTCCTTTTTCTTAGACTGCCACCGCTTCTGAGAACCAGAAGCCCAGATCCAGGCAGGCCTCTATAGCGCCCCCTAATGTGTTGTGATTTTTGCCTCTCGCATTAAGGTGCCTGCTTGGCATATAGTTTCTAGTTATTATTATTATTATTAGGGCCCGAGCACCGTACAGTGCGAGACCCTATTGTTTTTGAAGGATTATTATTATTATTATTATTATTATTAGGCCCCGAGCACCGTACAGTGCGAGACCCTATTGTTGCCATGTGTCCAATTCTGTGCTTTGTCGCCATTGTGGGTGTCATGTCTCTTGCCGAAGAAACTGTGGAAGGTTTTTCGCGGGGACGCATGCCCCCGCCCCCCTTGGCCGCTGGCGCGAGGGCCCGTCGAGGCGGCTTGCGGCTTTAATTTTAATTCTTATTTATTTACTTCATGAACAAAAATAGTTTTTGTATTACTACATCAACTTTACACACTTGGGTTGAAAATTACCCATGTCTGCAAGTGTGATTAAAAAAAAAAACTGTAATAAATTTGTTAAAATTAACCCTGATATTGAACTGTAGTGTAACATTATTGAACTGTAGTGAACTGTGGTGAATGTGACTGAATATAACACTGATGAAATAACATCACATGGTTATAGCAAAGATTTCCATCTCAGTGCTTACATGCCTCACAAATGACAACTATATGTTTGTGCTCCTTGCACACAGGCCTGGTACACTGGGAACACCAGCTGCTGACTTTTCTGTCTTTGGTAGCTGAGCAATTCTTGTACCTCTTCCTTTTCACTTGGCCTTCTTGTCTGATGTTGTCCTGTGGCTGGGTGGTGGCTACTGTGAGGGAAATTTAATGGACGAACATTATTATTCTCTGTGTTTCTGTATGTTGAGCTAAAGTGGCTTAGTTACTGAGAAGAGATGTTTTCCACATGCTGTAATCGCTTTTCTGTGACCTTGGTGGTAATGAGCAGGGTGCTTGAGTTCGTCCTAACTACGCATCTTCTCATGATGTAACCACCTCTCCTGACCTCGGTGGTGATAAGCAGAGAGCTTGAGTTCTCCCTGCTTGCATCTGCCTGCACATACCAAAGCATGCCAGGTGCACTCATTAGCAAAGCTTCATAGAAAATCTTGAGCCAATCACATGAAGATGCAAGCAGTAAGCGAATGCCTTTAGAGTATAATAGATAACAGCCACTAAAACACAACTCAGAGTGCGCATACTCTCGGCATCATCACAAGTGGTGTCTTCTTCTATTCTTCTCTTTCCTTTCCTATTTTATATATCTGTTATATGATCTACTACAATAAATAACTGAAAAGATGACTGCTAAGCATTCTGAAGTGTTTATTGGAAATTTCCATTACACTATGTTTGGTCTTTTTATCCCGCATCTTTCCATTGCATCAGTAGTATGCTTTTGTTGGCACCAAGTGCTCTCCATGCACCTCTTCATACTGCATGTGGCATAAAGCCCAGATCCTTGATGAATAGCTGTCATGCACTGGTTACACAACTCATGTAATCAGGGTGTTGTGCAGTGAAGATGGTGTAGGCCTTGAGGGTGGCAACATCCAACATATTGTACCAGAGCACCATGGGCCACCTCCGTGTTCTCGGCTTACAAAAGTAGGTGCAAACCATTTCATTCTCTCCCAGGTTCCTCTGAATCTCCTCTCCTGGCTGTCTCTCTGTGTAGACCATTCCATTAATCACATAAGGTACCCTTGCATCACACATCCAGAAAAATTTTATTCCATATTTTGCAGGCTTGATTGGCATGTATTGCAAGAACTTGCATCTGCCCCAGAATGGCACTAGCTGCTCATCTGTGGTCACACAGTCACTGGGGATGAACCATCTTCTGCAATTGTCTAGGAAACATTCCCACATATACCTGAATGTGGCCATGTGGTCTGTTTCCAGTCTCAAAGCCCTGGTCCTCTTGTCATCAAACCGAATTAAACTGTGGATATCCTCATGTCTCCTGAGCCCCATGGTGGCCTTGTACATTGGACTTTGCAGTGGATCCAGAAACAGTTCTGTAAAGTCAAGTAAAGTAAGGTAAAGTCACGTCCCAGCTCTTGTCCACCCCCCCCAAGCAGGGTCAAACCAATAAAGGCCAAAAATTCCTCTTCAGCAATACTTCTCCACTCTTTTCCTTTTGCTGCTGCTGCTCTTTGTCCCTCTAAGTTGATGCATTTCAGAACTTTCTCAATGATGTTGTTACTGATGAACATATCCCAGGCTTCTTTTGGTGAAACAGCTGTTGAACCAAGTGCAGGTCCTGGGCAGCTCCTCAGGATGTTGTAGCTTCTTGTTCTGTCCTGAGTGGGGGGGATGCTCGCTCCAGTAAGACCCATTTTTACTCACTCAATCTATTAGACTGGGTCGGAGTTTCCTCTTCAGAGGATTTATCAGATGAGTCTTCTGTGTCATCAAAGGAGTCTTCTTCATCTAGGTGAGACGGATTCACAGACACACCTTCTACTCCATCCTGGCCCTGTGGCACATAGACTAGGTCACCAGCATCAGAGATTTCAGACTCAGAATCAGGACCAAGAATTTCCTCCTCATCTTCTTCAAGCAGCATGTCTGCAAACTATTTTAGCTGTAAATCTGAAATGACAAGACCGGTCCTGTTTCTAGCTAAAGATAGCTAGCTAGAATAGAATATATCAACAGCTAGCAAGCGAATAGTATTGGACATATTTCCCTAACTAGTGAAGTTCAAGATAACCTCATTTTTACACATCATTCTAAAGATCTTTTTTTTTAGGTAAAAATAAATAATACTTTCATGTATCAGATGTGCAAAAGTAGCAGTGCTAAGTTGAGAAATGTGTAGCAGTTGAATATTTGTCCACAGTAAATATGTTCCTGACTGCAAACATTTACAATATCAATAGTTCCTATCAAATTCCATAGTGAATACATAAGGGTCAGTTTTGACCCATCTTGTGCATTGGAAGGGTAGTGATACAAAAATTATTTTTTTATAAAAAAGTAAAAAAAAAACTGAAATAAGGATTTGTGATGATCAAAAACAAGTTAATTGAGGAATTCATGTAAGCTTGAATGATGAAATGAATTTATTGCAAATATATAGAAAATAAAAACTCAGCTGGGTCACTTTTGACCCAGGTTGTGCATCAAAGGTTTCTGTACATATGGATGTACAGAAATAAACCAGTGCATATATTAGGTAAGATCTGATACATTTTTATTATGCATGAAATATTACTATGGATTTGGTATGGAAATTATGGATTTCTTTACCAGGGAGTACAGGTGAGAGCCGTGAGGGGTTGACATGTTTACTGAAACTGTTCAAGAGACTCCAGTGATTATTCTGCATGTCAGATGTCCTGCATTCCTACATGATTCGATGAGTACTTCATGTCAGTGAAGTCCAAGTGCCCCCCCTCCCCCCCCCCATGTGCATGGACGTGCACACATGAATAATTCACTCTGTTCAGCTGAACCAAAAAAAAAAAATACTGTACATAAAATATGCAAATAAAGTAATATGCAAATATTTCACTCTTCAGTGTTTATTAGGAATTAATTTGAAATCTGAAAAACCCATGTTACATGTAACTGCTGCCAACAGTAGTTCATGAGAAACCATTAATTAAAGTAATACATCCATGCTATCATTTGCTGATCAAGTTAATTATCGGTTTCTGGCATTTACAAAGTCAAGAAAGCAGAGTAGCTTGCACATTTTATTCACAAACTACCAAACACTCACTCATTCTCAAATGCAAAATGTTAATATAAAATTACAAAAAAACATTTATGCTCACTGAATAGAATCAACACATTAGTCTTTTTCTTCCTAATACCATTTAACAGTTTAGTTAAAATTTGTAGTTAAAAAACTTTGTGAAAATCCATATAACACTATCCCAGCTGTGCACAATGCAGTTCTTCATCATCTTAAACAGCTGGGTCATTCTAACTATGGTACATGACTACATGTGACCAATAAAAGTGTGTGTATATAATTTATTACACACAAATGTGGTGAACTGTTACTATTAGACCTGGGACTTCAGCTCAGCCAAAACTTAGCCAGACACACCAAAAAAGCAACAAGGCAAAGGATTTTGCATGGGATTAGCAGCAGGCTGCCAGGTAGCTCCATTGTGTGTAGTTGTCGATGTTGATTTTAAAAGTAACCAAGTAAATTACATAGGGAAATGAATACTTAAGTCTGAGTGAAAAATACTGGGACAAGTGTGTGTAACCAATTATAACCAGTCAGTTACTCTAATAATGACTCTGTGTGGCTAACAGATGATCTGTCAGCATTTCTTCTGGAAAACAATGAATGACAGTGCTATCAATATATGGAGACAGAGGAAATAATTCTGGCATCCTGACAAAATAATACACCAGTTAGCACCCAGCCAAATGACTACTCGGATAACCACTTGACTTTTCACATGGGATTTTACAACGCTAATTTACATACCGTGGTGCTTGAAAGTTTGTGAACCCTTTAGAATTTTCTATATTTCTGCATAAATATGACCTAAAACATCATCAGATTTTCACACAAGTCCTAAAAGTAGATAAAGAGAACCCAGTTAAACAAATGAGACAAAAATATTATATTTGGTCATTTATTGATTGAAGAAAATGATCCAATATTACATATCTGTGAGTGGCAAAAGTATGTGAACCTCTAGGATTAGTAATTTGAAGGTGAAATTAGAGTCAGGTGTTTTCAATAAATGGGATGACAATCAGGTGTGAGTGGGTACCCTGTTTTATTTAAAGAACAGGGATCCATCAAAGTCTGATCTTCACAACACGTTTGTGGAAGTGTATCATGGCACGAACAATGAATTCTGAGGACCTCAGAAAAAGCATTGTTGATGCTCATCAGGCTGGAAAAGATTACAAAACCATCTTTATAGAGTTTGGACTCCACCAATCCACAGTCAGACAGATTGTGTACAAATGGAGGAAATTCAAGACCATTATTACCCTCCCCAGGAGTGGTCGACCAACAAAGATCACTCCAAGAGCAAGGCGTGTAATAGTCGGCGAGGTCACAAAGGACCCCAGGGTAACTTCTAAGCAACTGAAGGCCTCTCTCACACTGGCTAATGTTAATGTTCATGAGTCCACCATCAGGGTAACACTGAACAAAAATGGTGTGCATGGCAGGGTTGCAAGGAGAAAGCCACTCCTCTCCAAAAAGATCATTGCTGCTCATCTGCAGTTTGCTAAAGATCACGTGAACAAGCCAGAAGGCTATTGGAAAAATGTTTTGTGGATGGATGAGACCAAAATAGAACTTTTTGGTTTAAATGAGAAGTGTTATGTTTGGAGAAAGGAAACCACTGCATTCCAGCATAAGAACATTGTCCCTTCTCTGAAACATGGTGGTGGTAGTATCATGGTTTGGGCCTGTTTTGCTGCATCTGGGCCAGGATGGCTTGCTATCATTGATGGAACAATGAATTCTGAATTATACCAGCGAATTCTAAAGGAAAACGTCAGGACATCTGTCCATGAACTGAATCTCAAGAGAAGGTGGGTCATGCAGTAAGACAATGACCCTAAGCACACAAGTTGTTCTACCAAAGAATGGTTAAAGAAGAAAGAAGTTAAATGTTTTGGAATGGCCAAGTGAAAGTCCTGACCTTAATCCAATCGAAATGTTGTGGAAGGACCTGAAGCGAGCAGTTCATGTAAAGAAACCCACCAACATCCCAGAATTGAAGCTGTTCTGTACAGAGGAATGGGCTAAAATTCCTCCAAGCCGATGTGCAGGACTGATCAACAGTTACCGGAAACGTTTAGTTGCAGTTATTGCTGCACAAAGGGGTCACACCAGATACTGAAAGCAAAGGTTCACATACTTTTGCCACTCACAGATATGTAATATTGGATCATTTTCCTCAATAAATAAATGACCAAGTATAATATATTTGTCTCATTTGTTTAACTGGGTTCTCTTTATCTACTTTTAGGACTTGTGTGAAAATCTGATCTTGTTTTAGGTCATATTTTTGCAGAAATATAGAAAATTCTAAAGGGTTCACAAACTTTCAAGCACAACTATATACATACACTGCCATGGCCTTCTGTCCCAGCAATGAAGTCCTAACCAATGAGTGAGCCAGCTCTAAACTCATCTCAGCCTACAGACAAGAAGCAAAAATTTCATTGGATAACTATTTTCATGTTTTCAGGACAGTAACCCTTTCATTTCTGAAGCAAATTTGATAGAAATTGAGGCCGAATTAGAATGGAATATTATAAAGAAATTCTGAAAGAAATTATTATATATTATCAACATCACATCACACAGCTTTGGAAAAAATTAAGAGATGACTTAAAATTTTTCTTCATAGCATCTCTATGTATGACAGCCATTTCATTCCAGTGTCTGTGCTGGAATTCCAACACAAGTACACCTCATTTTCCTTCATAAGCTACTGATTAGGTGATCACCTGAACTAAATCTTATTTAACAAAGTATAAAAATAAAAGCCACTGCTGTGGTCATCGCTATTCTCTTGCAATAGGACCAGTTTAGATGGCAAAAAGAGTCCTGGTAGTGTCTTAAATTTAATTGGAATACAAAAATATCTATTAATCATGTGAAAAGAGTTAAAAAGAAAAGTTTTGAGTGAGAAAAGAAGGATTCAATTCTGGCTTTACTGGCAGAGGGATAGGGTTGTTGAGTGATGTTGAACTCCTTTGAATGTCATTCAACAACCATAGGATGGTATCAATTGACCTACAAAAAGAATGACAACTGGCAGCTAGGGTTAAGTGCACTGGAAGGACTGTTCAAAACAGGCTTTTCTGGGTGGGGTGTGTGTGTAATATAGAATTCCCAAGTTTCCCCATTCTTCACACTTCATGATCTGTAGTCATGATGCATTTACCCCAACCATCCTTCCCAGATCTGTTCCCTGGATGTAGAGAAAGAAAATCAAAGTTACTTCTCACAATATACTCCAAAATAAGGCAACTAACACACTCAAACTGCATATCTAATGAAAAATATAATGAAGTTGAGCACAGAATTAGGACAGATAATTAATAAAAGAAATGAAGGATTCTTTTACATCATTAACAATGTATGCCATGCACACATAGCACCCTGTGTGTGCATGGCATACATTGTTAATGATGTAAAAATCATTAAATCATTAAAGTATAAATCATTAAATGACAAATGTCAGGTGATCACAGAGAGAAACACCATGCAGGTAGGCCACATGGTGGACAACAGCAACTCTTCAAAAGAGAAGGGCTCACATATTGGGAACAGCTGGTGTTTGACAAACTCACACTGATTTGGAAGAAGCTTTCTTAATTTTTGGCCTCTTTTGATGATAATGGGGCCTATACCATGCAAAAAACACACACACACACACACACACACAGAGACAAGCATCCATACACTGATTACAACACTTAGAAAAACACAAGCAATTATTACTTGCATGTAATCAAGAATTCTGGATGAAAAACATACCTGTGATTAATAGGAAAGCTTTGTTCTCTGGCCCCTACAGAAAACAAGACATTTAGAGGATATGGAAAAAGATTTTCCATAGACTGGTCATGTGCAGGAATTGTGTAGGACCCCAGTGTATGTGTATCTAACCTGTGTCAGGGTTGCACTGCTTGTGACCTTTACAGCTATACAGTTTCATGAGCTGTAGATGCATGTTGTTGAGAGAATCATGATCCAGTGTACTAACTGCATTAATCAGCTTTACAGAGAGAGCACAATCACAGAAGGAGAAATGAATAATCTGTTCTTTGACCAGTCTTTCTCAGAATGTTTCAAATCCCATGTCTGGTAATCATGTTGTGTTTACCTGATAAGGATCTGTGTTGAGGTCAAAATATTCTAGAAATCCTGTAGCAAACTCACAAAACAGAAAGTTGTGAGTCTCATTGATGGTCCTCAGACACCAGTAAGTGTTATTGTTTGCAGTAGTACAGGCACAGAATGGTCCCACTTGAAAATGCCAAAAAGCATAATAATTACAAAATACCCATGAAAGTCATGTATTTTATTCATACAAGATGGTTCAGTTTATGAAGGGATTTAAGCCTTGCATATGACTTATCAGCTGCTTCAGTTAGAGTTGAAGATTGCATTTTTTTGGAATCCTGGTGTATGTCTTTTTAGTATAAATCATTATTTTGGCAAGATGAGAATAGCATGAGGACCTGGGGTAATTTGGGCATTTGCTGGTTCTGCTTCATGATTTCATTCCCGTTTTGATGGGCCATGTGCAGAGGCATAGCTGGAGAGAGGCCTGGGGGGAATTTGATGTTTGAACCCCCCCCCCAAATATTGTATGGCAGTTCCAAATGCTTATTTGTGGGTGTTAACATAACCTACATTATATACATGACATTAAATGGTTTGTGCAGTAGTTGCACTATAAATGTCACTTTAACATTATACATTGAGGTCAACTAAGTAACCATTATGACTACAGACATCAAATGATCTTGTTCCTCAGTTTGTTTTTTTAAACTCATTTTATTGGCCATCAGCTGCCTTGGAGAGAAAGGTTGAGTTACTTACGTAAGTAATTAGTTCTATGAACACTATACAACTGCCAGGGGATGTCTGATTTCACCTTTTCTAACCGCTAGGGGTGGTGTGTGAACATCTGGATATCATACAGTGGATTAAAAAAAAAAGTCTACACACTGCAAAAACTGCAGCAAAAAAAGTAAATAAAAAATAAACATTTTGGAGGAAAAAGAAATAATTTACAATCCCCTGGTTGCATTAAGTGTGCACACCCAGCATATTCTACAGAGGCTTAGCAGAATTCATCCCATCTATTTTTCTGATGAAATCTCAAGCAAACAATTATTTCTATTTTACTTGGTCTTCTTTCACTAAAAGGACAGTTCATATAAAATTTCAAACCAGGCACAATTATAATCTGGTTATTAAAAGGGGTTTAAATTCTGTCCAGGGTGGCATGGTGGTGTAGTGTTTAGCACTGTCGCCTCACAGCAAGAAGGTTCTGGGTTCGAGCCTGGTGGCCTTTCTGTGTGGAGTTTGCATGTTCTCCTCGTGTCTGCATGGGTCTCCTCTGGGTGCTCCGGTTTCCCCCACAGTCCAAAGACATGCAGGCTAGGTTAATTGGTGGCTCTAAATTGACCGTAGGTGTGAATGAGTGTGTGAATGGTTATTTCTCTCCATGTGTCAGCCCTGCAATGATCTGGCGACTTATCCAGGGTGTACCCCGCCTCTTGCCCATAGTCAGCTGGGATAGGCTCCAGCTTGCCTGCGATCCTGTAGAACAGGATAAAGCGGCTAGAGATAATGATATATATATATATATATATATAAAATTTACAAACACCCTACACACTGCACTGGTGAATAAAAGTCTCATACATCCGTGTGCTCGGATCTGCCATGCTCACCTAACACGCTAGTCTCTCTCTCTCTCCCTCACATACACTTTTTTCACATAACACCTCATTTATATATATATACACACACACACACACACAGTGGTGCTTGAAAGTTTGTGAACCCTTTAACCCTTTAGAATTTTCTATACTTTATATATATATATATATATATATATATATATATATATAAAGTATAGAAAATTCTAAAGGGTTCACAAACTTTCAAGCACCACTGTGTGTGCGCGTGTGTGTGTATATACAAGTATAGAAAATTCTAAAGGGTTCACAAACTTTCAAGCACCACTGTGTGTGTGCGTGTGTGTATATACACACACACGCACACACACACACAGAGTGGTGCTTGAAAGTTTGTGAACCCTTTAGAATTTTCTATACTTCTGCAATATGACCTAAAACATCATCAGATTTTCACACGGATTTTTACTTTTCTACCGAAAAGTAGATAAAGAGAACCCAGTTAAACAAATGAGACAAAAATATTATACTTGGTCATTTATTTATTGAGGAAAATGATCCAATATTGCATATCTGTGAGTGTCAAAAGTATGTGAACCTCTAGGATTAGCAGTTAATTTGAAGGTGAAATTAGAGTCAGGTGTTTTCAATCAATGGAATGACAGTCAAGTGTGAGTGGGCACCTTGTTTTATTTAAAGAACAGAGATCTATCAAAGTCTGATCTTCACAACACGTGTTTGTGGAAGTGTATCATGGCACGAACAAAGAATTCTGAGGACCTCAGAAAAAGCGTTGTTGATGCTCATCAGGCTGGAAAAGGTTACAAAACCATCTCTAAAGAGTTTGGACTCCACCAATCTACAGTCAGACAGATTGTGTACAAATGAAGGAAATTCAAGACTATTGTTACCCTCCGAAGGAGTGGTCGACCAACAAAGATCACTCCAAGATAGAACTTTTTGGTTTAAATGAGGTGTTATGTTTGGAGAAAGGAAAACACTGCATTCAAGCATAAGAACCTTATCCCATCTGTGAAACATGGTGGTGGTAGTAGTATCATGGTTTGGGCCTGTTTTGCTGCATCTGGGCCAGGATGGATTGCCATCATTGATGGAACAATGAATTCTGAATTATACCAGCGAATTCTAAAGGAAAATGTCAGAACATCTGTCCATGAACTGAATCTCAAGAGAAGGTGGGTCATGCAGCAAGACAACGACCCTAAGCACACCAGTTGTTCTATCAAAGAATGGTTAAAGAAGAATAAAAAGTTATTGTTTTGGAATAGCCAAGTCAAAGTCCTGACCTTAATCCAATCGAAATGTTGTGGAAGGACCTGAAGCGAGCAGTTCATGTAAGGAAACCCACCAACATCCCAGAGTTGAAGCTGTTCTGTACAGAGGAACGGGCTAAAATTCCTCCAAGCCGGTGTGCAGGACTGATCAACAGTTACCAGAAACGTTTAGTTGCAGTTATTGCTGCACAAGGGGGTGACACCAGATACTGAAAGCAAAGGTTCACATAGTTTTGCCACTCACAGATATGTAATATTGGATCATTTTCCTCAATAAATAAATGACCAAGTATAATATTTTTGTCTTATTTGTTTAACTGGGTTCTGTTTATCTACTTTTCAAACTTGTGTGAAAATCTGATGTTGTTTTAGGTCATATTTATGCAGAAATATAGAAAATTCTAAAGGGTTCACAAACTTTTGAGCACCACTGTTTGTATATATATTTTTCACTAGATATTAGCAATTGCGCACTCTGATTTCCCAAGAAAATCAAGGAGCTGGAGCTCTCCAAATCCACACAGAGAACCATTAAGGACTGCTGTGTTATGATTATTACAGAGATATGGTTAAACCGGATGATTCCGGAGGAGGCTATTAAGCTAGCAGGCCACGCTACACATCAAGCCTCAGCAAGGACGCTAGACTCTGGTAAGAGCAGAGGAGGCAGACTTTGTGTTTACACAACTTGTGCGCAAACACTAAGATCACTGACTCCCACTGTTCTCCGGATCTGGAATATTTAAGTACTGTCCCTTCTATTTACCGAGAGAATTCACAGTAATCATAATCATTGCTGTATACATACCACCTGACGCTAACACTGCAGCTGCATTAGGCTATCTGCTAGATGCAATTAACAAACAACAGAATGCACATCCAAATGGAGTGTTTGTAATAGCGGGTGATTTTAACCATGCAAACCTAAAGTTGTCCTCCCAAAATTCCATCAGTGCCCCACAATAGGAAAAAACACTCTAGACCATGTTTATAGCAACATTAAGCATGGGTTTAAGGCATCTCCTCTTCCACATCTGGGCCAGTCTGACCACATCTCCCTGTTCCTAACTCTGGCACATAGACCCATCATCAACACTGCTAAACCAACAACAAAAGTTATACAAGTGAGGCCAAGTGGAGCGTCTTATCAGCTTCAGGACTGCTTCAGTCACACGGACTGGACCATATTCAAGGATGATGACATTCACACTGTAGGTACAGCACAATCTCCACAATTACATTTCCCATAATGTACCTGTCTGAAGACATCCACCATAGTCCCAGTTCCTAAGCAGTCCATAATAGCCTCCCTCAATGGCTACAGGCCAGTAGCTCTAACACCCATACTTATGAAGTGCACAGAGAGACTGGTACTCAAATACATCAAAGATGTTCTCCCTAATCTGGACCCCCATCAGTTCACATACAGAACAAACAGATCAATGGACGATGCCATCTCTAATCGCCCTCCACACTGTACTGCACCATCTGGAACAACAAGGGGCATATGCACAATTGTTGGTTGTGGATTACGGCTCTGCATTTAACACAATCATCCCCAGCAGACTGTTCCACAAGATGTCCGACCTAGGCCTCAATCACAACATCTGCCTATAGATACTGGACTTTTTAAGTAACTGGCCACAATCTGTCAGGATGGGCCCTCACCACTCTTCCACTCTCACTTGGCACAGGAGCCCCACAGGGTTGTGTTTTGAGCCCTTTTCTATACTCCTTGTACACGTATGACTGCATACCATCGCACAGCGCAAACGCCATTTTAAAGTTTGCAGATGACACAACAGTGGTGGGTCTGATCACTGGAGGAGATGAGTCTGCCTACAGAGAGGAGGTTCAGAGGCTGACAGACTGGTGTGCTGAGAACAACCGAATACTAAAAAGATCAAAGAGCTGATAGTTGATTTCAGAAGACATCATGATGTTCATCTGCCACTGAACATAAATGGAGCAGAGGTGGAGAGCGTTTCCAGTTTCAGATTCCTGGGTTCACCCATATTGGAGGACCTGACATGGACATACAACACAAACTGCCTTGTTAAAAAAAGCATAGCAAAGATTATATTTCCTGAGAACTCTTAGGAAATTCAACCTGTCCCAACAGCTGCTGATGTCCTTCTACCACTGTACCATTGAGTGTCCCCTCACAAATTGCATCTTGATAGGGTATGGTAACAACTCTGCAGCAGATAAGAAGGCACTGCAAAGAGTCATAAGGACCGCAGAAAAAATAATCAACAAGCAGCTGCCTGCTCTTGAGGACATAATTGTCCTGCTGCCTGCAAAAAACACACTGCATTCTAAAAGGACTCATTCCACCCTGCCCATTAGCTGTTCGAATGTCTACCCTCAGGCAAGCGTTACAGGACAATCAAAGCATGCACCACAAGATTAAAAAAAGTTTCTCTCCCAAATCTATCACCACACTGAACTCTGCTCTGAATTCTCTCTCTCTCACATACACACACACACACACACACACACACACACACACACACACACACACATCTTGAGCAACATTTATTCTTATGGTTATTTATCAATTACCAAGTGCATTATTTGCTATTGTGCAATATCTATTACCATAATATCTCTGACCAAGTGCAATATCTATTACCACAGTATTACCAATTGCAATACCCATTACCAAGTGCTCAGTGTAGGGATCGACCGATATGTTTTTTTCAGGGCCGATACCAATTATTATGGAATTGGGATGCCGATAACCGATATGTGCAACCGATAAATGTAAACATTATAATTCACATGAAATTAAACATGGCACACACTGACACAGACCTTCATATCCATGAAATGTATGTTTAATTGTAAAATTGAACATGAAATTTTGTGCAGGGAGATGCCAGAAGCATTTGTACAATGAAGTCAAACATTAGTTAGAATAAAATGAGAAATAAAATAATAATAAAATAAATATTCACCAATAAAAAAAATAAAATCACTCCCTACTATATTACAGCTCACCATTTTCAGTGGAAAATAAATGAAAATACACTCTGGATTCTTTTACACTAAGAACTAAGTAAGACTTACCAACTTCAAGTAGTTTTTAAATAACAAATCAAGTGTAGGGAGCTGCCTGCAGCATTTTTTAAAAAGTAAAATCAAACAAAGTAGGCTATCACTCCCTATTATGTAACAACTTAACAAGTAACCATCTACATTCTAATGCTTTTAATGCCCAAGCCTAATATTCCCAATTTAGGATTATATTGTAGTGAAGGAAGCACAGTTGCTCTGCATGTTAAAAGCTCTGGTTAAAAGGAGCGGCTGCTCCTTTAAGAGTATATCGCTTTCCGAATCAGAAGCGCTAGCGAGGAGAATCACTTGCGCAAGAATTATAAATACTAGTGGAGTACATTACAGCGCAATGTGAAGTAGCATAAGAACATTTAAGTCAAGAGTTTAATTGATGTATTTCGTTCATTAGCGTTTATCCAAGCAAGTGTGCATCCACGACACAATTAATTACTGAGCCCACATCAAGCGTCCTGACAAACTCCCTACAGTATTACATAGCCTACTAGCACCATATCACACCTGGCTTGTTTAAATGTTCCAATAGCGCTTTATAAAGTTACCTAACATATACAAGTGCAATGCGCTTTTTGAGCACGACTCTGCTTCTGCCCGAGTGCCTGTACGGCCGCCTTGAAACAGTTCACAGCGGTTAGCTACACGTGTTGATTGGCTACATCTCTTGTGCCAAACAAATCAGATGTTGTGGTGGGCGGGACCGTGTTCTTGAACTCAGAGAGGCGAGTGCAGGAAAGGACGTGCAGTGACAGTCGCGTTAGGAACGAACTGCAAAAAGGCATGTTATCGGTGGAAATTATGGCCGATACCGATAACCCTAAAAATGCAGAATATCGGCCCGATATATCGGTCAGGCCGATTATCAGTCGACCCCTAGCTCAGTGTATGTTATGTAAATGTCTGTAGATTATATATCTTTCCTGTTTGTAAATTTTGTCCATATCTTGTAAATTTGTAAACCCTTTTATATACAGTGTGTGTATACACACATCTTGTTTGTAAATCTTGCATCTTTTATATAAATCTCCTTTATGTATGCATGTATGTATATATTGAGGTCCATTTCATAAAGCAGTGCACTAAATTTCGTTGTGTATCTTACACAATGACAATAAAGCAATCTTATATCTTGATTGGCTACTCTACTACTAGGATATCAGCTCATATAACATGAGTGGAGAAAAACAAAATAGCAGAGCGCATCAAGTCAGATATATTACTTTATCAAGCATTTAAAAGAAGCAGAAATAAATAAAATATATATATAAAGGTCCTGTCCCTATCTCCTGTTCCATACTCCAGCTCAGTTGATGGCAGAAATGCACCTTTAAGTTGGTTTGCCCACCGCCAAAATAACCCGAAAGAAGAAAATGGACTGTTACTGAACCAACTGAGGATGAAATAAAAACTCAACTCGAAAACAAAACCCCCTAAAATAGAAAAAAGCAACAAGTATGGAATGAAAGTATTTGATGGTAAGAATATTTTTTTTTAGTTTTCAAGAATTATTATAGCAGCATTTTTCACAAATTGCTACTTGCCAGTTTGTTTACATTAAGTGGAAATTATTTTTTCAGACGTTTTGTATAAAGTTTTTATTTACTGAATTTGCAAAAAATAAAAATACTCCATTTCTCAAAATACAGTGAATGTGGATAGAATTGGTGGTGTCAATCTCAAGCTCATCATACATGGCTTATAGCCAACTTGGTGCTATGCACCTCATTGGCTATCAGCTCACATACAACTCAATTTCATGGAATAACTCTCAGTCTCTGGAGCCCAGAGACTGAGAACACCCTTCAGGACTGTTTTGCTCGGACAGACTGGGATGTGTTTAAAGCTACAGCCACTTTGGAAGACTCTGTTAGTATACAGGACTATGCTGAGTATGTGACTGGGTACATCAGCACATGTGTCTGCAACATCATGCCCACCATACAGATCAGGAAGTTCCCCAACCAAAAGCCCTGGGTAAACAGTCAGGTATGATGCATGCTTGCTCTCTTGCATTTAGATCAGGCAATCAGACGGAGTACAAAGCGGCGAAGTACGGACTGAGGAAAGCCATTACAGCGGCCAAGAGGCAGTACAGAGAGAAGCTGGGTGGCTTCTATTCTATTGCTGACCCTGGGAAGATGTGGCAAGGCCTGCAGCACATCACAGACTACAGGACCACCACCATCAGCTCCACAGACAGCCTGCCGGATAACCTCAACACTTTCTACACCCGCTTTGAGACCTCCAGCTACAGCACAGAGCACACACACACACACCTGGATCACCCAACCCCCCTCCCCCCCACCAACAGTCTCATTAGGCCAGGTACACAAAGCTCTGAGGAAGATCAACCCCAGGAAGGCAGCAGGACCAGACAACATCCCTGGGCAGGCCCTCAAAGTATGTGCCAATGAGCTGGCTGATGTTTTCACCACCATCTTCAACTTTTCCCTCACCGTTCCATCCTGCTTCAAAGACCACAACCATCGTCCCTCTTCCCAAGAAGAGCCCACCCACCTGCCTGAATGATTACAGGCTGATAGCACTCACTCCAATCATCTCAAAGTACTCTGAGAGAGTGGTACTGGCCTACATTCAGAGCAGCATACCAGAAACCCTGGACTCCTGCAGTATGCCTACAGGACCAACAGGTCCACCTCAGACGCCATCGCTGCTGCCCTCCATTATGCCCTCTCCCACCTGGAAAACAAAAACTCTTACATCAGGATGCTCTTTGTTGACTACAGCTCTGCCTTCAACATGGTCATCCCCCACAAACTCACCCATAAACTGTCCACACTTGGTTTGCACCCCACCCTCTGTGACTGGCTCCTCGACTTCCTGACTGGCAGGCCCCAGACTGTCAGGATTGGTAATAGGACTTAAACCAGCATCATCATAAACATTGGCACCCCACAGGGATGCGTCCTCAGCCCCATCCTCTACACCCTGTTCACCCACGACTGTGTCACCTCCCACAAGGACATCATCATCCTGAAGTTCATGGATGACACCGCAGTGATAGGATGAATCACTGGCGGAGACAAAACGGCTTACAGGAGGGAGGTGGCCAGTCTGGTGTCATGGTGTGAGGACAACAACCTCACCCTCAACACAGACAAGACGAAGGAGATGATAGTGGACATGAGGAAGGAGTGGAGACCTCATCGGCCACTGTTCATCTGGGAGCTTGAGGTAGAGAGGGTGAGCAGCTTCAAATACCTGGGTGTTCACATCAGTGAGGACCTCACATGGACACTTAACACCACACAGCTGGTTAGGAAGGCTCAACAGCAACTGTACTTTTTGACAAGGCTGAGGAAGTTTGGTATGTCGCCCAAGATCCTCAGCAACTTTTACAGCTGTGTGATTGAGAGCATCCTGATCAACTGCATCACTGTGTGGTATGGCAGCGCTACAGCTATGGACTGCAAATGCCTGCAGAGGGTGGTGAAGACTGCCGAGAGGATCACCAAAACTCCATTGCCCTCTCTGCAGAGCATCTACCACCGCAGAGTCCACAGGAGAGCTGCCTCCATCCTCAAAGACCCCACCCACCCCCAGCACAGACTGTTCACACTTCTACCCTCAGGCCAGAGGTACAGAAGTGTGAAATCTAAGACTGTCAGACTAAAGAACTCTTTCTTTCCCACTGGCATCAGACTCCTGAACAGCTGACAGGAGTCTATAACCATGGACTACCTCCCTGTAAACTGTCCTTGACTGTTTACATCTGTTTGCACATTACTGCCCTTTTTGCTGCTGTTCCTTGACTGTTTACACATTTGCACTTCTGCCCTTCTGCTGCTACGTCTGGTCATTGCCTTATTTTTGTATACACCACCTATTTTGCACTACATTTACCTTTATTTTGTACTATATTGGGTGGGGTTTTTTTTTTGCTTTTATTTTGCACTATATTGCCTGTATTACTTCTTCTGTCTATTTATTTATTTGTGAGGCATTCAGGGTGGACAGCAAACTAAGAATTTCATTGTGCAAAAGGATGTCCTTACTGTGCATATGAAAATAAATACTTTGAACTTGAACTTAACTGTATATATATATATATATATATATATATATATATATATATATGGCCTGTAGGTATTCTGGTATGTATGGGGTTATGTATGTATTGGGCACCTCTGCCATCATGCTGACAAGTAACGAATGAAACCTGGTCTTTTCATTCATAACAGTCTGACTACTCGACCACTTCTGAAACAGCTTTATGGCATTTCACATGCTGAGATTTTCTGATTGCTTCAACGGCCCATGAGATTCCCCGATTCCAAAAAAGTTGGGACAAAGTACAAATTGTAAATAAAAACGGAATGCAATAATTTACAAATCTCAAAAACTGATATTGTATTCACAATAGAGCATAGACAACATATCAAATCTCGAAAGTGAGACATTTTGAAATTTCATGCCAAATATTGGCTCATTTGAAATTTCATGACAGCAACACATCTCAAAAAAGTTGGGACAGGGGCAATAAGAGGCTGGAAAAGTTAAAGGTACAAAAAAGGAACAGCTGGAGGACCAAATTGCAACTCATTAGGTCAATTGGCAATAGGTCATTAACATGACTGGGTATAAAAAGAGCATCTTGGAGTGGCAGCAGCTCTCAGAAGTAAAGATGGGAAGAGGATCACCAATCCCCCTAATTCTGTGCCGACAAATAGTGGAGCAATATCAGAAAGGAGTTCGACAGTGTAAAATTGCAAAGAGTTTGAACATATCATCTACAGAGCATAATATCATCAAGAGATTCAGAGAATCTGGAAGAATCTCTGTGCATAAGGGTCAAGGCTGGAAAACCATACTGGGTGCCCGTGATCTTCGGGCCCTTATGGCCCTTTTCCACTACCCTTTTTCAGCTCACTTCAGCCCAACACGGCTCGCGTTTCGACTACCTCAGAGCAGCACGACTCAGCTCGCTTCAGCCCTACTCAGCACCCAAAACTCGCACGGTTTTGGAGTGGGGCTGAAGCGAGCCAAACCGAGCCAAGTGGGGCTAGGGGCGTGAGGAGACACTCCCCTGTGCACTGATTGGTGAGGAGGAGTGTCCTCACATGCCCACACACGCCCCGCGAGCACGCTGGGATCTGTAAACACCGTAAACCCAGAAGAAGAAGAATTACGAATTACGAGAATTTCTGAAGCCTTATGCGCCTCGCCTCATCTATACGCTCTTGCCAGTATCTGTTGGCGTTGTCGGTGACAACAAGCCACAGCACCAAGACCAGCAACACTAACGACTCCATGTCCTCCATGTTTATTGTTTACTATCCGGGTCATGAGACTACCGCTTAAAAGGTCAGTGATGTCACTGTTTGCGCCGCCTAACGACATCACGTGACGTCCACCCACTTTCGCTAACTCCACCCAATGTGTCCACCCACTTCCAGCCAGCACGGTTCAGCGCGGTTGTAGTCGAAATGCAACTCCAACAGCCCCACTCAGCTCGACTCAGCCCAACTCAGCACGGCACGGCTCAGCCCAACTCAGCCGCGTTGGTAGTGGAAAAGCGGCATTAGACGGCACTGCATCACATACAGGCATGCTTCTGTATTGGAAATCACAAAATGGGCTCAGGAATATTTCCAGAGAACATTATCTGTGAACACAATTCACTGTGCTATCCGCCGTTGCCAGCTAAAACTCTATAGTTCAAAGAAGCAGCCGTATCAAAACATGATCCAGAAGCGCAGACGTCTTCTCTGGGCCAAGGCTCATTTAAAATGGACTGTGGCAAAGTCAAGGGCGTAGGTTTGGTCTAAGCTTTGGTAGGGACATTACAACTTACTCCCCCATCCACCCATAACTTGATCATACATCACGTGTACACAACCACACTCATACTCAGCGGAACAGTTCAAGAACACTTTACTTATTCCTTTTCCAAATTCAGCATACATTTTGCATTTTGTCCTCTTATGCAGTTAAGAGAAAAACATTCCAGGTAAGATCAAAATAAATAACTATTATTGGGATCTTCTGTATTATACAGCAAACACAAATCCAGATAAGAACAAAGAAATAACTTCTTGCACTTCAGGTAAATGATGCAATCTCTACATTATTGGGATACTGTGCATTTAAGAGAAAAATATCCAGAAAAGAACAAATAACTAAGAACAGAAAAGAACAAATTACTAAGATCATTTGTTAGTATATTCCATGTCACATCAGAGAACCAAAACCTCACCCGGAGCACTGAAGCTCCAGCCACCTCTCCTTCTATCTGTCCTGCCCCTTCACTGGATGTATGAACATCCTATGTGAAAAAGAACATATAATTAGTAGACATATCTTGGGAGCTGTGTCTCAGAGCTCTATTTATTTCAGACCAATGTGAATTAACTTTTGGCTACCCTATTCAACATCACATTCAGTGTCATTGCTGACCTACTTATGCCTGTTCTTAACTTTACACCTCACCTGACCACCTGTAGGTTCTGCTTCGTCTGTCGAAACCTCCTCCTGGTTGGCACTACACTTCTTTGTGTCCTACGTAATCAAACAAAATGTTCATGAAAAAGATTCATGAACCCATTTTTAACAAACATGAGGACTAGAATATAGCCTACATGTTGCCATGATGTATTTAGCTCAGGTGAAAAGAAATTATGCTATGACTGAGTTCAAACTGGACAAAAAGAAAACTATAGTGACAAAAGCACAGATTCTTAGCCTGCACAAGGCTTGCATCTGTCTTCTGTTGTCTAATTTCATGCACAGAGTTTTCATTAATTAGCGACAACAACTGGCAAGCTTCATAGCCACCAGGCTACACTAGCACTAACTAACTAATTAAAACGGGAGCTATCGGCATCTTTCCATGACTTCCCGTGTTTATTGCATGTATCTGCCAGGGCTTTATTCTGTTGGCTACTACAGACAGTTAAAACTAGCACTCCAAAAAGACACGGGAGGGGAGGAGGAAATATAACACTTAGCTAAGCCTTCACTGAACGCTGCAATAATTGTGTTGCGTGACACAGCTAAATATCAAACTTCTGGGCGCACTATACTTACTGTCGCGGTGTTGAAATAACTTCTAATGTCCCGTTTCTTTTTTGGTGGCAATGGCATTGTTGTCTCTTAAGCTTATAAAGTAGAACAGTGGTCAAATTCAGAATGACAAATTTATACAGTTTCGGGCCATTACGAGCCAGATGCGTTGCCGCTTTCAGCACCACAGCACATGGACCTCTGCTTTCGCGTGAGGCTACCTGACTGGCACCAATGATGACCATCGCTCTGTTGCAGCCAATGAAATAGCGGCATGGGTCGTCATAGCTCCGAATACATCTCGGAACCTCTCATAAACAAAACGTTTAAATTAATGCTACCACTGCGTAGTATATTGAAATATTACATTAATAAATGTAGATTTTCGCTATATTAAAATAAAATGGTAAATATTGGTAGGGACTATTTTGTATTCCCCAAATATTGATTGTGATATGTCCCTACCATCCCTATATAAATCTACGCCATTGGGCAAAGTGGAAAACTGTTCTGTGGTCAGACGAATCAAATTTGAAGTTCTTTACGGAAATCAGGGACACGTGTCATTCGGACTAAAGAGGAGAAGGACGACCCAAGTTGTTATCAGCACTCAGTTCAGAAGCCTGCATCTCTGATGGTATGGGGTTGCATTAGTGCGTGTGGCATGGGCAGCCTATACATCTGGAAAGACACCATCAATGCTGAAAGGTATATCCAGGTTCTAGAGCAACATATGCTCCCATCCAGATGATGTCTCTTTCAAGGAAGACCCTGCATTTTCCAACATGACAATGCCAAACCACATACTGCATCAATTACAGCATCATGACTGTGTAGAAGAAGGGTGAAGGGTCCAGGTACTGAACTGGTCAGCGTGCAATCCAGATCTTTCACCCATAGAAAACATTTGGCACATCATAAAATGGAAGATATGACAAAAAACACCTAAGACAGTTGAGCAACTAGAATCCTACATTAGACAAGAATGGGTTAACATTCCTATCCCTAAACTTGAGCAACTTGTCTCCTCAGTCCCCAGACGTTTACAGACTGTTGTAAAGAGAAAAGGGGATGTCTCACAGTGGTAAACATGGCCTTGTCCCAACTTTTTTGAGATGTGTTTGTGGCAGTGGGGGCGTGGTCAAGCATCGGTCTATGACCGGAGGGCGGAGTCAGGGAAGGTAAGTGGCAGAATCACTGCACCTGAGGTTGATTAATGTGTTTGTGTGTCTTCCCCAGTGACCGCGCCCTATTTAAGGAAGAGAGCGAGAGCAGAGCGGGCTCTCTCCCCAACCTGACCACAACAGATGTGTGTGAGTGAGTGAGTGAATGAAAGAAAGCTGAAAACCTATAATAAACGGGTTTTGTGAACTCAGTTCTGGCCTGCCATCTTTCTGTGCTCCACCCACCCCTCCGAACAGCTACAGTGGTGCCGAAACCCGGGGTTTGGAGCGCCAAAGCAGAACAGCCTCATGGAGTCCTCCCCATTCGCCGAGCTGGTCCACGCCCTCGCCACAGCCCAGCAAAGCCAGCACCAGGCACTAGTCGCCCTCCGGAAGGAACAGGAACAGCGGTTCGAGGCCCTGGTGCTGGCTCAGCAGGAAGAGCGACAGGCGTTCTGGCACCTCCTCGCGTCGGCGGGGTCCACCGCCGTGGGGCCATCACCCTTCACCCTGACGAAGATGGGCCCGCAGGACGACCCCGAGGCCTTCCTCACGTTCTTTGAGCAGGTGGCAGAGACCTCGGGGTGGCCGATGGAACAGCGCGCGGCGCGCCTCCTCCCCCTGCTAATGGGAGAGGCGCAGCTGGCCGCGCTACAGCTCCCCGCCGACCGCTGGCTGGCCTACGTGGACCTTCGCCGGGCCGTCCTCCAGCGTGTGGGGCACACCCCCGAGCAACAACGGCAGCACTTCCGTGCTTTGCGCTTGGAGGAAGTCGGCCGGCCGTTTGCGTTTGGCCACCAACTCCGGGATGCCTGCGGGCGGTGGTTGAGGGCTGACAACTGCGACACCGAGGGGATCATCGAGCAGGTGGCGCTGGAGCAGTTCATCGCGTGTCTACCAGCCGGAGCTGCAGAGTGGGTCCAGTGCCAGCGTTGCTGGATCTGGCAATCGAGCTGGCGGAGGACCATTTGGCAGCTGTCTCGACGGCAGGACAGCAGACAACCTCTTCTCCTCTCTCTCTCCCTCTCCTCCTGTGTCTCATCCTCGCCCCGTTCCCCCACCGTGGAGGTGGGGGCCAGCCGCACCCCAGCCGGCCCGCAGCACCCACGGTGCCCTCCTGTTTCTCCCTTCTGTGTCTGTCTCCCCCCCCTCAGGTGAGTGAGCCCCAGAGCACCAGTGCAGAGAGGAAGCCTGGGCCGGTTTGCTGGCACTGCGGGGAGCCGGGCCACCTCCAACAGCAGTGCACGGTAATGGAGGTGGGCACAGTGGTTCAGATCCCCGACGCGCCAGGAGCCGCCCTCGATTGGGCCGGAGTGTATCGCATACCGGTGAGTATCCAAGGGGATACACATCAGGCGTTGATGGATTCTGGTAGTAATCAGACCTCAATCCACCAAAACTTGGTGCAAGACGAGGCATTGGGGGGAGCACAATTGGTGAAGGTGTTGTGTGTGCACGGGGATGTTCACAGCTACCCTTTAGTGTCGGTCCACATTTTTTTTCGAGGGGAAAACTTTATAGTGAAGGCGGCGGTTAATCCTCGCCTTACCCACTCAATAATTTTGGGGATGGATTGGCCGGGATTTGGGGAATTAATGAGTCACCTAGTGAAGAGTGGGTCCTGCCGTAGTTTAATAAGGGGAGGTCCCGGTGTCGTGTTGGCGGGAGCAGCTGTCACAGAGCCGTCTACATCAGCTCCGCGTCAGAGTGAGGAGCCACCGGCTCCTCCCCTCTCTCTCAGGGAATCCCTCACAGATTTTCCATTAGAGCAGTCGTGAGACGAGACTCTGCGGCATGCATTTGACAAAGTGAGAGTAATCGATGGTCAAATGCTTAAGCCAAACGCCACCCCATCCTTCCTCTACTTCGCAATTATGAAGGATAGATTATACCGAGTGACGCAGGACACTCAAGCTAAAGAGCGAGTCACGCAGCTTTTGATTCCGAAGAGCCGCCGGGAATTGGTATTCCAAGCAGCTCACTTTAATCCCATGGCTGGACACTTAGGGCAGAATAAAACACTAGCCTGAATAATGGCCCAGTTCTATTGGCCAGGGATTCGCGGCAATGTCCATAGGTGGTGTACGGCGTGCCGCGAATGCCAGTTAGTAAATCCAGTGGCCATTCCAAAAGCGCCATTGCGCCCTCTCCCATTAATCGAGACCCCGTTTGAAAGAATTGGGATGGATCTCGTCGGGCCATTAGATCGGTCAGCACGAGGGTACCGCTTTATATTAGTTCTGGTGAACTATGCAACACGATACCCGGAAGCAGTGCCTCTTCGCAATA